>NW_019524734.1:47094-137094 GCF_002814215.2 Seriola lalandi dorsalis | reverse complement strand
ATTTTTTGTTTTTAAAACCACAAATATATTTTCTTATGGATCGACACTTAAAAAAGGAAGGTGCAAGTAAAGCTTAAAATATAGTAAATTCACTTTATATATAAGTGGAAAATAACCAAATTAGAGAACAGACAGATGTGGAGGTGCACTACACGCAGCTACAGGAGCAGAGCAGGGAGCATGTGAGGTAAGAGCTGACTGTGTTCCAAGAATGATAAAACTTTCTGTAAAACCAGATCAGCAGCCAGTCTCTGCTCCTCTTAGTGTCCTCTCCTGTCTCACACCTTGTCCACACCAACCATGTCTGTCTGCTGGCATAAGCTAGAAGTTCATTCCTTTGTAATGAACCACATGTCGTTCCCCATCTGCACTGACAGCTGCAGTGCTTTAGGAAATACACATTAGATTTATACAAAACGTGCATCAAACTCTCTCCGTATACCTGGGCAGCTGTTTGCTGTTGTGCCAGATTTTTGATACCTTATAATGTTTGAGTTGGAGGGGGCTATTAGATGTTACGCTTGATTTTTGTAGCTAGTATTACATCAGCATATTAAATATGACAGAATATTTGCAGCTGTTGAAAAACAGTGATATTTCTCCACTGAAACCACCTGCCACTAAACCACGTTTCTTGCATGTACAGTACCACGTGCATCAGCTGTGCTGTCACACTGTGTAGACGGAGACAGATATTATGAGCTAGTTTCCTTTATTAAAACTGATTAACAGATGTGTTGATGCAACACAGTATATGGGACAGAAGATAGATTTGTGTTTAGCTCCTGTGGTGCGCTGCGTTGGAAAAGTGCGAATGAAATGTCATTTTTATTCTTCCTGGGATTTTAAACATTTCTGTAGAGCACGGCTCTTATAAGACAGCATTGAATTAATGCATGTTATAACAAACTGAAAAATAAATTTTTCTGCAGAGAGAGATTGAGTCCTCCAGTCTTATTTTTCTATAAAGGAAAAAAAAAAATGCAAGTGCAGTAAGAAATCCCTTTTGAAGTATTTTCTAAAATCAGTTTATTTGATTTTACCAAAGTAACCTGCTTTATTATCTTTTCTGTGAATACACAGCTCTTTATTTCTATTACAAAATATTAACAGTAAAACGCAACAATGAAACGTTATTGTTTAAAACCCAACAATAAAATTCATCATGCATTTTCATTATTACTAGCACCTGCTGTTTTTAAAAGTGCTACATTAATAAAGTTTATTATTGTTACAGAAATGACTTGATAAGATGGAGATTTTTGCAGTGTAAATGCACTAAATCCAACAAAATACGTCAATACAATATTTTTAACATGAAAATAAAATAAAATTTATGTTTAAAAATTGTCATAAAATGACACTGTACAATGTCTATGCAGAATGTGCACTCCTACTCTCTAACGTTCTTACTCGTCACCCAACATGGGATGAAAACGTTTCCGTGACGACCACCTATTTGAGAAATATGTTGTATCCAAAGCTCCACAAAACAAAAACAAAAAAACGTTCTATCAGCTTGTGTCAGAAACGCACAAACAAATGTTAGTGTTTAATTCCAGCGGCATCTCTTTCACTTCAGTTGCATCCAGTAATCAGCAGCTTGAGACTCGGCACTGGCCTAAATGACTTGTTAAGGTGGATGTTGTGACACACAGTTTCATGGGTTGTCAGTGAGCATCGGGTCAGTGGCCAATTTCCTGACATAGAGCAGCTTAATACAGACGAGCCATCATCTCTCCGGTCCACTCTGCCTGCTCTCTATCTGCTCCTCCATCACCCACATCAGTCTATTTCCTTTCATTTGTCCCGGCTCTCTCTCTCTCTCTCTCTCTCTCTCTCTCTCTCTCTCTCTCTCTCTCTCTCTCTCTCCCTCCCCCTCTCTCCCTCCCTCCCTCTCCCTCTCTCCCCACTGTGGCATATCTAAATGGCTTGAGTCTCCCTCTCACGCCTCTCCTTTACAATTTCTCGCTCTCCACCTTCGTTCCATCCATCTCTTTGGTAATGCATCTAAACTGACTCTCCCTCTCTCATTTTTCCTCTCTCTCTCTCTCTCTCTCTCTCTCTCTCTCTCTCTCTGTCTGCCTCTCTCCTATCCATCTGTCCAGACGACTGTGTCTAAAATGCTTGGGGTGGTGTGCTGTGCCAAGCCGAGTGCACAGATTTGGATAACCGCTGTCTGGAGATATGTCTGAGATAACAGCTATAGTCACTCACTCCTGGCCTGGCTGCAAACCGTGTGTGTGTGTATAAGTGTGTTTGTGTGCGTGTGCATGTGCATGTGTGCTCAAGATAACCCCAGAGCCTCTTGCTCCTGTCCCAGCCAACAGTGGTTTACACCTGATAGCGACAGCAAGGAAATTTCACGCATCACAAAAGTGGACACCTTGAAAAATAGATATTCTGAAAAAGGGAAAAACATATGGAATTTGACAGATAGTCCCGGGAAATATACAGAATAAATACAGATGACAGTATATGATGAAATATGAAGACATGTGGAGTCAACACAAACGCCTGTTGTCGAGCTTCGCCCTGTTTTGCTAGCAGAGCAGCTTTCATGAGTCGGTGCACAGACTCACCAGCTCTTCACAACGATGTTAGCCCATGTATATTCAGGTGCTCTCCACTAATCTAGCCGGCCCGGCTTTTAGTGCATCTCTACTTGGAGTGCTTCTTTTTTCTAACTCATCACACAGATGCTCAGTTGGATTTGTGTCACGTGACTGGAAGAGGTCACAGAAATAACTGGTTTGACTGTCGTACATGAAGGAGATGCTGAAAACTTTCAATAGGAGATTCAGCTTAGTCACCACAATGTTTTTCTGGTTTTCTCACATGCACTTGCACCGTTCTGCTGTGTTTTTTTTTTGTGTTTTTTTTTTTTAAAGTGGCATGATGGACTCAATAAACCTGTCATCAAATTCACACGTGGCCTGTGTCAGAGAAACTAGACACAGATAGTGGCTCAGTTTTAGCCTGAGCCCATCTGGCACGTTAATCTGGTGTTTGCTTTGTCTTCAGATGTATTTGCTCACAGTAGTGATTGTCAGGGCATCAGCATCAGTTATTAAAACATGATTATAGTGCACCAGAAAACAAAAGATGAATACGGCAGAAAATGGAAATGTCGAAAATCTTGAGTTGTTGACGGAAGCTTAGCATCGATGAGGAGGAAAGAAGAAGCAACTGGAATTAGGTAGTGTGACATCACATGACTCTGTTGTTGGACTGATGGAAATGGAGCTGTGGAAACAGACATTGTGCTGAATTATATTGAATAATATTAGAATTTACAGCCTATCACACGTACTCTTCGTCATAAAGATGAAGTTTGTTGTGGTTCATTTGTTCTGGTTCGTTTCTTCCTGTTCCTGTGATATGCAAATACATTTTGCTGAGTCAGTACAGCATGGCCCACAACATGTAAAGCATGTTAATATATAAAATATGTATGCGCACAGTTCACTCCCATTTAGCTGGTTGTTACATGACTGCGCTATATTCACCACTTGCATATGATTCAGTCTCTATCCACAAAGACTCCAGAGAGAAACAGCTGCATGTTCATTTGACACCTTTGCCCTCAGTGTGGGTATTCCCATTGTAAAATAGAATGCATTCAACAGATTGTGTGTCTTTGCCACCGTTATTTCTATATTTCTGCTTGGTTTGTTTGTGTCTCCCATGTGGACACGCGTCTAAAACTGTGACTGCTCTGTCCAATTTGTGCCAGACTCTGTCAAACCGGCTGTATTGCAGCTTGTGTCGTACCGGGGAGGGAGGATGCAGAACTCATCTGCCTCACCAGGATATTTAAAAACTTTATTCTGGAAACGGCAGATTTGAGAAAATCAAAACAGCTGAAAGCTGAGCTTTGCATAATTCTAATTATTTGACTAGACTGAGTCAATTATGTTGTTCAAACTGAAATTGAATCACTGAGCTCCATTAATCACTTGGCGACATGCGCTGACGTACTGTATTGATAATGAGAGAGAGAGCTGACGGTGTTCAGGGACAGAACTGATTAAAACATTTGAACAGGGCTGTTGACCAAATGACCATTTAGACTGATTATTGTTTCCATCATCTGTTCCAGTGAAGAATCTTATTAACCATGTCAAACACACCATGAGGTTATTTGAACAGGAAATGAACATGAAATTTGAAATGAAATATCATGCATATCGTTTTCAGTCATGCTTGCAAAAAGAATTGTGCAGAGAAGGGTGCAAACACTGCACAAATACCCAGCTTTTCTGTTTAAAACTGAACTGTAGGAGCCATACTTTCTTATAACAAGTGAATCTGCAATTGCAGTGAAAATGTTTCAATAAAAAAGAAGGGATGTAGAACAAAGAAAAAAATATTCTGTCTGCATTGAAATTATAAATTGTAAAATCTTAAAGGTCTGCACATTACATCACATGAGAGAGTTAGTATCTGTATCTCTGTAGTTACCCTGGTTCCACAGACATTATAGAATGAGGAAACCTTTTAGATCATTTTGGTTCATTCTCAACTCTGTGCAGCATTTAGGTGGATAAAAAGTGATAGAAACATCATCATAGATTCAATAAATTAAACCATCCAGTAACTGAAGGAAAGACTTTATTCCCTCTGCCAAAAATCTGGTCAAGATGAATCATTTCAGCTCCTGGTTAGTTGTACTTGTACTACACATTTCTACATTTGCATTTAATTATGCAGAAAATAAGAGGAGAGTTTTTCCTGAGTTTTGGAGTGCCAGGCTCACTGCACATAAATCCTGGTTGCAAAAGGTGTGATAAGAGATTTTTTTAATGATTTAAAAACAGTGTCTTGACACCTTAACAGTTAACACCCTCTAGCTGCTAATGACGTATCTGCAGAAATTAAGTATATTCACAAGTAAACTGGACAATGCCAAAAAAAATAAAATATTTGACATAGGTGGGGGGGTTATATTTTTAGTGATATCTCACAGTTTTCACATATTGCTGCATGAAACAAGCAAGCAGAAACAGATATTTTAATTATAACAGTGACATCATGTCCAAAAAGTAATGTTTTTAGAAGTGGAAGAGCCTCTTGCAGTGCAGTGTAAAGGACTAAAAATCCAAGAATATTGCGTGTAATGAATTTCCAATTACCCCGCTGTCTTCCTTCAGTCTGCAGGTACGCTCCTCAGAGGCAAACAGTTCTCATGGATCAGCCTTTGTAGAAAACACCAATGTTTCTCACATGTTGCCTCATGTAAAATGTCCAGATTGTTAAACGTACTGTTTGATTGCCATTTGAGCGATACTGAAAGTTCTTAATGTGTGCAAGTAGCTAGTCCACTCTGTGAGGTAAAACAAGGTCGCACTGGAGTTTGAAAGTTAGACAACAGAAATATCACTAAATCACTAAAAACTATTTTATAATTATATTATTATTATATATAAAATAATAATTTCAAAAAAATATTATATTATTAACTAACACTGAGGACACTTAGGACATGTCCTTCTGTTTTATTTAATTCATTTCCATGAATTTTTGTTATTAGCAACTACTATTAAAAAATATTTCTTATTTTATGAGTTGATCCCAATATTTTTAGACTCATTATGTTTTTAAGTTGAGCACAAAAGAGTAAATAAAAACGTTATCATTACTGTGTTCCTGGTAGTATGAAAAAGGCTTTGAAACACAATTTACACCTCAATCTTTGAAAATAAAACTTATCTAAACCATTAACTGAATGAATAAAAATGAAGCTTGGTTTCAAATCTCAGTATTTCTCTTTAATATTAGATATTTGTGACATTAAAAAAGAAGCAACCAGAGTTTGACTGTGTGGGTATTCTTTGATCAGATGTGACTGATAGTCAAACAACTCACCAGCTGTCATCAGTTTTGACTCAGGAAGCTTACCGCTAGATTCTGATTGGTGCTCGGCACTACATGGCATCTTGTGCAGTAATTCATTACTAAAGAAAAGCACAGACAAAAACAGAAAAAACTGTAAACAAAATAACTTTGAATCATTTTTACATATATATATATAAACCACATTTAACCACTGATTAACTCAGACTGCTGTATCACACTACAACAGTTCGACAACAGTGTGACTGATGGTTACCCAGTGGATGTATACTAACAGATGTGCTTGTGTCTGTGTGTACTGATCCACTCTGACTGCTCCAGCCTGGCTGCCAGGGTTTCTGCCCTCCGCATATTAACTATCTGTACATTAGCACTGACCAATTAGTTGCATAAGAGAGAGCAAGCAAAGAGACAGACTCATTGTGTGTGTGTGTGTGTGTGTGTGTGTGTGTGTGTGTGTGTGTGCGTGTGCGCATTTTGTTTGTGCGTTTGTACGCAGAGCTCTCCAGCAGTGTTTACATGCAAAATATTTGAGAGCTGTCATCAGAGCTTTGGAAACCGTGTTTGCCTCTTGTTGCAGTCGCTGTACAGACTGTTTGACAAAGAGCTGGAACACAGAGGCTGTTCACACTGACCAAAAGTCAAAAACTCCTAGAAATAAAAAATGATTAACCATAGAAGAGGAATGGGCAGGACGTCTCACCCAAAGGGAGCCACTAGTTGTACAAGTCTTTACAGCAGGAAATCATTTTTTAAGGGCGGTTACACAATATTTAAGCACCACTGTGCATTTAGAAGATGATGGTTATTCTGTTGCCCTTATGGTAAATAAGTGTGGATAAAACAGTCTGCTTCAGTAAATGTTTTAAATAAGTCACTAGCTGCTTGAGTGGGCCATTGAATTGCATGAATCTTTTTCACAGCTTGAAAACATGACTACCCTCCGACGTGTAATGCAGCAGTAGAAGTCTCAGCACTGTCGGGAACAGTGTGTGCCTTTCCACTGCAATCAGTGAGAAAGAAGCGGGTCGTTTCAAAGGCAGGAGGATATGTTCCTCATAGTCCTGTCGTGAGCTGTACAACATGAACTGACAGTTTAGCCCCCCCCCTCCCCCAAAAAAAAAGATTCATTTTCTGTCAATTTAATTGGCCAAAAAAAAGGAACAACGGCTCCATATCCCTCAAAAATGATCCGTCAAAGAAACTTTTCAGATGATGTCCTCTGCATTATGTTGCATAAAGCGGTTTTAGCTCATAGCAGTTTTAAAATTTGCTGCCCAGCGAGGCGTAAAACTCCTCAACCCGGCCTGACCACCAGGCTTGGTTGCAGACTATTAGCACATAGAAGGGAAATAAATTACTTTTTTGTCTTTATCTGTACTGATATTTTTAGCCATCTTTGATCTGTTGTTACTTTTCTTTTAAGGTTAGACTGGTTTTAGAAGAAATAAGACCTTAAAAAAATGAAAAGGAGCCAAATCAAAGCAGCGTGTATCCTGTGACTATTTTCATGTTGCTTGAAAGAACACAAAACCAAAATGTCACCACCTCAATTTTTACAAACTTTTGCAAGACTTTCATTTCAACAACCACTAACTGATGATCAGTTATGTGCTCTGTAATTACATTTGTTTCAAAGATGTTCAAAGACTTAATCAATGCATGCAAATGGGGGCACTGTCTTCGCTATTGACTTTGTTTTCATAGTGATCTTTCTTTCCTGGAATATATACTGCTCATGAATCGACTGACAGTGATTGTCGTATGACTGTTACTCTGGAGTGCCGCATATAAAACATTTATATGGTTTGTCAGCACTGAAGTAAAAACACTTTCGTTTCTCCAACTCTAACTGTGGGAACATTTGCAGATGTAAAGACCCTGAAATTCAGGCAGTCAGATAAATATCAAATATTACAGTATTTTTCTTCGTCTCAACTCTCACAGCAAAGTTTCAAAACGTGAAACTTTTTTAGGCAAAACTGATTAAAGGTCCCATATTTTACATCCTTCCTGTGTTTTATTTGGAGTGTTGATCCATATGAAGATATATTTGTTGTTTTAAAAACCAAAAACCATCTCAGTGTAGTTTTACATCTCCTCTCTCAGGCTTCTCTCTGGAGCTCTAGTAACAACAGGTCGGTGAGCCAATCAGAAGAGAGGAGGCTCTGAGTCTCTCCTCTGATTGGCTGACTGTTTTCTGAGTGATCCAATAAAAATAAACGGGATTTCAGGTAAAAACAAATCCTGCAAGGTTTGGATGGTGGGTCCAGGTGGGCGGGGCTTGGTGACTGCTTTGTTGTGACATCACAAAGTTCCAGAAGTCCTGACGGCTGGTTTTAAGGCTCAGTTTCTGAATACAGGCTGTGTGCATTTCTCTGTGGACTGAGGCTTTGATACTTTCACAGTATTAATATAGAAGCTAGACCTGATCTATAATCACACTACACATGGACACAGACCTTTATACTATATGAGACCTTTAACTAAATTTTTCATGTTAATCACAAAATACTGTCTCAAGGATTTACTGTGAAGTCAGACTACAGACTTCATTACCTATAGCTACACACGACTCTGTTTTCTGATTGCTGCTTGTATGTATAAATATAAAAAACAAAGTAAAATGCAACATGACAACGTGTTACTAGTGTTGTTTGATTGTACAGTTCTTTGTAGTATTTAAACTATTTTGTATTTTGGTTTATATTGTGCTCACAGGCTACATTTCCTGACATGAAAATGCATTTAATAAATTATCACAAACTAACTGACACATGTGGGCCAGGGTGGTACTATTAGTAGGACTCTGGGTTTCTAATGAGGCTGCCATCTGTAGTCTACAGTGTGTACTGTGCATAACGGGAACCATGAGGCAACAGGATACACAACTCATGAAATGACTCACTGCTGCAAAAACATTATTTTCTGTTCTTATACACCAAAACAACTTGGTTCGAGATATGGAAAGATCATAATTAAAGTTGTGGGAACTTTGTGATTTTGCTTTAAATAATATTGACCTCCCTCTGCAGACCTCGTGGCTCTTTACAATGTCACAAGATTTCCTCCTTTGCTCCCAGCGGACAGTATTATAATAATTCCTATGGTTGCTAGGAGTCACTTTAACTTGTCACTGTTGAGCATTTACTGAAATGACTGATGCTGTCTTTTTCTTGGGCACATAACATCTCCCGTCTTTTTTTACTTGCATATTGATTTTTTTGTCTTTGTGCTGAACTGAAATCATTTTCAAAACCTTTTTGATGATTAAAAAAAACACGGCAGTAAAGGTATCTTTTATTTTGAAGATATTTTTTAAAAACTTGCAGATTCACCACTCCTTCATTTGCCATGCTCTATCGCCTCTGTCATATACATACATATTCTGTCAGTATGATTTAATTAAATGCTCTGTGGTGGGTCCATACTGTTCTACTAAAGTCTATTCATCTTTTTTCACATTTCTTATGTTTCATTTTTATGCTAAAAGCGTTAAAATATTTTTTTCATCAGTCTACACTGAATATCCCATAATGAAAAAGCGAAAAACACTCCCAGAGTTGTCCGTAAGTCACTCCTGCATTGTCCTGTGCTTTTGGTGATTGTCCTGTTGGAAGCTGATCCTTTGGCCGAGTCTCAGGTCCTGAGTCCTCTGGACCTGGTTTTCATTAATGATATCTCTGTCCTTTGCTCCGTTCAGCTTTCCCTCAACCCTGACCAATCTCCCTATTCCTGCCGCTGCCTCTGTGCTCTTGGGAACCTTCAATGCAGCAAAATGTGTTTTTTTTTTTTTTGTCGCCTTCCCCAGATCTGTGCCTCGACACGATCCTGTCTCTGAGCTCTGCGGGCTCACTTCCTTCCTCCTCATGGTTTTTGCTCTGATCTGCATTGTCGTCCATGAGACATTTGCGTGTCCTTCCATGTCATGTCCAGTCGGCTGAATTGACCGCAGGTGAACTCCAGGCAAGGTGTAGAAACATCTGAGAGATGACCGAGAGAAATGAGAGAAATTAGATAAATTTCAAGAGTCATATAAAAGGTCTCAATATGCCAATGTGATATTTCAGTTTTTCTTTTCTTAAATTCTGTTTTCACTTTGTCGTTAGGATGTATTGAGTGAGGATTGATGAGGGACAAAATTCATTTAGATAAAAATAAAAAATGTAGATAAAAATTTAAAAACCTTTTTACTAAATAAAAGAAAAGCTTTTTTCTGAAACAAGGTTTTTTTTTTTTTTTTATCTCATTTTATGAAAAGGTGATATTTTGCAGATACAAGGTTGTCACTGAATAACGACATGCCATTATTCACTGGCACAGTGGCCTGGCAATTCCTTTCCCTGACTGGATTCTCCCACCAAAGACAAATCTATTTCCTCTGAATACTGTGTTTATATCACTGTTTCTGTATCAGATTTCATTTGATGACAGAGCAGATGGAAATAAGAGAATAAAGATGATAAGGATATGATGTGTGACAAAAGTCACCGGCATTGTGGATTTAAATCAACTTTATTGCTGTTGCTACCACCCACTCGTCTCCTAATGAAGCTACCAGTTCCCACTAACAAGCTTAACGAATGTCTCGGATATCAGGCAGTAATTGCAGGGAGACTCTTCTCTTTGCCTAATTACTGATGTTTCCTGCTGCACCAGTTGGACCTGCGGCACGCAGGGAGGGTGGGGGTGGGGTTATTATATTCCACTTGTTAGGACAGCTCCTGCAGGAAGGCTGCACTCTTTGAAATATCATCCATAGGTTATTTATAATCACCAGGAAGTGGTAAAGAGAGAGAGAGAGAGGCTGAGATAGAGTGTGAGTCGAAGTAAGAGAATTTGTTGACCCTGAGAGAGAAGAGAAACAGAAATAGAGGCAAAGAGAAGAGAGCTACAGTACAGTACAGTGTCAGTGTTTGGGAGTGGCGGTGGAGGAGTGTGTGTGTGTGTGTGTGTGTGTAAGGTCTGGCAAAGTAGGTTCTGTTGCCTTTTACAATCTCTCAAAACCCTGAATCTCTAGTAAATTCATCATCAATTCCACTGTAGAACCCTTCCTTCCTTCCTTCCTTCCTTCCTTCCTGCCTTTCCTTCCTTCCTTCCTTCCTTCCTTCCTTTCTGAAATGCCTTTTTCAGTCTTCTTCCTATGAGACATAAATGCTACTATTTTTAAACATTCAGTTTTTACATCATGTTCTTGTTGTGTGTTGGCTGTGTTGGCGGAGTTATCGCCAGCCGGACAGTGAGTCTGGTGTTGTTTTCCCCCTCGTGAGTCTTTTTTGTCACAACCTGTTTTACCTGTAACCTACTGTGAGTTCATCTGTGCTTGTTAAGAGAATATCTTTTTTTTCTTCATGTAGTGTTTTTGTCTCAAAAACATGATTTACTGAGAGAAATTCTCTTAGTCAGCGTGTGGATGGTGGTGGAGAGATATTCCAGATATTCTCCCATTGGTGTTCATTTGGGTCGGGATCTGCTGTGAAGTGACTGTGAAGGACATAGCATAACATTATTCACATTATTTTTAAGCATTTTATGTGTTTAACCAGTCATTTATTAGGTATTTCCTTTGATTTGACATTTGTCTATATGTCTATATACTGTCATGGTTTCCAGCTGAGCCTCAGATGTAAACAGTTCTGTGTTTAACACATGAAACCTGTGATTTGAAGTTAATGCTGAATGTCTTGTTTTTTTCTTGACTGTGATTCTGAAGCCACATGGAAGCAGAAATACAAAATGTTTTCTCTCATCAAACATTTATTTTGCTTTGTAAGGACTCAGCAGCCGAAGCAGCAGATAAATCACACTGCACTACTTTAAATGTGTCTGATCAATAGAACGGGTATGAAAAGCCACGAGGAATTGACTTTTCCAGTGTACTCGCACAGCAACACTCATATGAAGTCTCTCACGAGATGGATAATTAAAGAAAAATAACAGGACCAACAAGGAAAATCAAACCGGAGACAGAAAATCCTCACATGACCATCACATAAGCAGCTACATGCACTAATCAAGATGCATACATTATTAGTGCATGCAGCTTAAGCTATGAATCACATTCAACATTAAACTATATAAAAAAAAAAGAAGATGTGATTCTTTGTACAGCAGCTTTGCACAAATTAACAGTGGCAGACAGTGAACCTATTATTCTGAATATGTGCGATATGTGAGGTGACAGAAGCTGCTGAAGGATAATTGCTGGAGAAGCACGCTCCCCGGGGAGGTGTGTTTTCTTATTGCTTTGATTCTACCTACACAGTGAGAGATTTTATGTTAAACCCTATAGCTTGTCAACAACCTTCAGCAAGCCTCTGCTTCTGAGCCTCTGTAATGAAAAGTGATTGAAATACACCCTGGATAAAAGTGGTTCTCCTCTCTCACTGCTGTGAACTTTACACAGGTTTTTGTCTGTGTAATCCAGGAGATGACGCACTCAATAATTCAATATTTTCAACCCCTGCCAACTTCTCTAATGCCACCCATTTCAAATTATACTGCAGAAGTGCCCTATCAAATTTAAGTGGAAACATCTTATATATGAGCATCCTTTTGCTTGAAATGAGCAAGCCTGGCTGCCGGTGCAGTCAGTGATTTCCACCTGAAGAGAGGTTAGTGTTGTTGTTTCTGGATGACAAAACACTAAAGACCTGATTTCTAACTGGAACAATCGAGTTTTGAACTGAAGATCTTACAGTTAGAAGGCATGTGTGTTCATCATCGAGCCATCACGCCAACTGACAGCTGGTAATGTGGATGAGTCTCCGCGGCTCTGGTGCTGCCCTGACTTGTGTCGTCTCTCTACTCTCCACTGCCGTCATGAGGTCACGGTTTTATTTAGTCCAACCTTTTCCTTTATGGCCAAATACCTGCAAAATGAATGACTGGTGCAACTGAACATTATTGTTATTGTTCAGTTGAAGTTCCGCTTCATCCTCTCAACAAAGTTGTTAATACTGACACCTGCTTGGACACAAAGGGAAGCCACGTCCCTTGCGTAATTTGTTGTTCCCAACGCAACTTTCATAGTGAGTGCTCAGCTGTGAGTAAGACAACTTATGTCGATGTAAGATGATCTACGATGTAATTTGCCTTTTTACTTGCTACTGCTAGCTCTTAACACTGAGTAAGAAAACACTGTTGAAGTAATTTTGTAATGTGCAAGCACCTAGCTATAGCTAGTCACCCGTCAAAGATCCCGGGATCATCCACAACGTGCAAATGTCCAAAAAACGCTGCTCCCCCTCTGTTTGACAACCCCCGGCCTTTATCAACGTTACATGCCCATGAAATTCACAGAAATGATAGATACAACAGCCAGTAGTCAAACTAGCTTCCAGAGACAATAGCCTGCAGCTGCCACAAGAGGGCAGGTAATTACAAGATAAGAAGAAACAGTCAATATCAGAACCTGTTTGGGACATTACGCTGTTCTGAGATGGAAGAAGAGATATCTCTTCTAATCTGGTATCGATCCAAGTGATGTCTGGTTTTAGCCTTAACTGGTAAAGTGCTGCTTGAAAACATTATTCCTGCTGAACATCAGCATGTTAGCATTGCAATTGTTAGCATTTAACTCCAGTCTCAGAGCTGCTAGCATGGCTCTACACTCTTAGTCTGGTTTATGGGCTTTGTGGAAATGTCACCTTTAATGACACATTTAACAAATAATGATGACTTACCTTAAAGTAACTCATTTAATGAAGTGACAACATCCGTCTGTCTGTCTCTGGTAGTCATTGCTGTATGTACAATATGTGCTACTTTGGTTAATATAATTTCCATCATCAGAGATGAGCGTTAGGTCTAATGATTGTTGTAAGATTTTTCATTGTATCACTGAATAAGATGTAAACTATATTAAGCACCGCTGTTATCAAGGGAATGTGACAGTTTGCAAAGATGCAGAACAGAAGACTGAAATTGAATATTTTGCCCTTTGAAGAAGTTTAGAGTAGGTATACTGTCATGCAAGACAAGAGACTAAAACTTGAAGTGCAATGTTTTTGTCTTGATATGTAAGAGCTTAAAATAGGCGTTAAAGCAAACTGCTCCTCGTATCTAACAAATAAGATGAAATTGCCAATTAAGACAAGACATTTATTTACATAAAGAGGGTTGATGTACAGATGATGTCGCCACAGCAGAAGTTATAAATGTCTTTGTCATGACTTTTATTCTCCATTTTCAATTTCTCCCTCACTTGTTTGGATGAGGCGAGAGTTTAGTGGTTGTAGCAGTGTTGGACCCCGCTGTGAAGGTCAGCAACGTGTCCGATAAAAGTAGTGCAAAGAAAACTTTCCTCCCTCGCCCTCTGTGTAATCTGTGTGAAGAAAATGCCAGCTGCCAGTCTCATTTGGAGAGATAAGGGCCTAGCCCCAAATGCACCTGCCTGGCCACCCACAGCAGAATAACAGCAAGAGAATAAATATGTAGATGATAAAAAAAATAAAAAATAAAAAATGGAGGAAACGTTTAAAATAGAAATATCCCAACACACAGCTCCACACTGGCAGATCCCAGAGAAAGTGGAACCAGGTGTAAACCATTTTATTATATCGTCTGTGTGTGTGTGTGTGCATGTGGCCGTGTGTGTGCACATGCATGCTGCCGTAGAGTCTTCTCTGTAACTCCCAGTTGGCAGGGTAAAATGGATGGCCTCTGCTATAGATTTTTGGCAGACAAGTCCCCCTACAACCATCTTATATCTTATTACCAACAGCCTCAGACGCTCAAATTGATCTTTATCGGTGTGAAAAAAAGAAATTCCCTACGGCATGGTCGACCTTTATGGTCCTCACCTTTCATTGGTGAATTTGTGCGTGCGTGCGTGCGTGCGTGCGTGCGTGTGTGTGTGTGTGTGTGTGTGTGTGTGTGTGTGTGTGTCATGCAAGTGGAAACTCCAGGAGGCACACCAACAAGCCTGATGGAGAGTAATTTCTGGAGCAGCCACTGTAGTAAGCATGTCCAAGGTGATGGCCCTTAGGAGAGGAATGGGATTTTTTTTTTTTTTAATCAAAAATCGAGCCAGTAGCTTCTGAGTCGCATCAAACATATCTGGCCCCTAAAAACTGCCATTAACATAAATAAATTGCCACTGCAATGAGCTTTTTGTTGCTTAAAAGAAGAAGTTATACTTCTTTTTGACAATCAAAATATTTCCAGAGATTGCTGATGAGTGGGAGAGACATTTCTTTCACCAGCTGAAGCACACGGTTCAGAGCTGACACGTCACCTCTAAGCATTCACAACACTGTCTGTCGCTTTCATGAAAAGCAGGAAGATGTCGAAGCGGTAGACACTGAACCAAAGCTGCTAAGCATAAAAAACTATGGCTGGTTTTTCTGTATTTTGCTTTTCAGTAGGTAATAATATCAGGATAAATACATTCGTTCCTAGCAAACAGAAGAGCACACGGTCTCCCCTCTCACTCAGATATCTTGTACATTCACTTTATCTGCCCAAATGATTTTAAATATAATGGTGCCGGGTGAGGCCACTGAGCAGAAAGCACGGAGAAGATGAGAAATCATTCCGTCAAAGTAAAGCCCACTGTGTTGTTAACAGCACTCAGAGAAAAACTAGACTCACAAATAATGGTGCCTCCTGCTATCCACTTTAACTCTCCCCACATATTAACAAGTAAATATTAAAGCTGCATTCAATTTTACATGAATACTTTCTGCAGACACCGGGCAACATGAGCCTCCTCTTGTAGGAGTCTGGGGCCATCTGATGGATATAAGTCAGTCGTCTTCTTTTTACTTTTTACTAACACCTAAAGGAAATGCATCTGGAAATGAAGTGGAGTGGAGTTTGTGGACCATAAAACCAAAACAATAAGACAGATAGGGCTAAAAATATTCTATATACCTTAGGAGAACTGCAGAATCAGACTTTTGTTTTGATATGTGCAGCTTTAAAGCGGCTATTTGTAAGTTGGGAGCAGGTGTTGGTGATCGTCTCAGTCATCATTGCAGTTATGATACAAGAGGTTAGAAACCTTAAAGGTCCACTGTTTCCTCTTCAGGACAAAAAGACAAAAACATCATCACCACCATGTCCATATATTGAATTTTTTACTCCTCTTCTTCCTTAAGTTTTAATCCTCTTCATGTCATTATATCTTCTCCTGTGGCTCTCAGGTTTATTGTATTTCTCTCATCTTTCTCTTGTCACTGCATGAATCTTTAGACGATACTACTCTACAAATGTTAAAGGGAAATGATCCTTTAAAGAAAGGCTCGAAAGATCATTATAGATATTATGCTTAATGTAAATGTCTGCTGTGTTATGCTGTGTTCTGCTTCACCACCACCACCACAATGTTTTCATGTTGCATTTTGTCCTATTTGCTCAGTCTCTCCTACAGTCATATAACAGTCTGGCAAACAGCAGCTTGTTATAGCAGTATTTTGTGTGTGTGAAGTGAGAATGCAAGATTTTGGTTGTGTTTGATAGGAGAGCGTTCACAGTATTAACGAAGACAGACCGGAGAGCTCCTGAGGTGATTTAAACTTTAATGTCGACGCACTAACAGCAGCGCTTGAAACTGGCTCTCCATAAATGCAGATGCCTTTTTTTTTTTTAAACTCATATACTGATATGAAACTCTATTATGATATAATGTCCAACTCCCTCTGATTTCTAAATTGTCTTAATTTGTGATCATCATCATTTAGCCGTGTGACACATCCGTGCATGTCGGACAAACACAGATCAAATGTTTGTGTTAAATCCTTTTTCCCACTGTTGCATTCAAACAGCTCTGCATATATTTATGACACAGCAGCGGTGTCTGTTATTCATTCATCTGAATACTTTTCTGCTGTACTGTGGCCTTTTCACACCACCTAAAAAAAATAAAACTATTCAGCAGCAATTTTCACAACAAAAGCTTTCTGACCTTTCATGTATTCTCAGTTTTTTAATAAGTGGGCGGACATGAAAATCTGTGCTGATTATTTGCTCATGATAATAGCTTTTAATACAACATTGCTTTCTTGTGGCACGGAAATGTTTTACTTTATAATCATTCCTATTTTTATAGAAAGGCTTTGGAGATCAATTCAGAACCATTATGTGTTTTCCCCCTCACAGTAATTATATTCTCTATGTCCTCCACTGATCTATGCAGCTTTAGGTATGATTACATATAGATTTATGATGAAACTGCTGAAATTGCCCTATTATCTATGAAAACATACATATATCCGGACACACATACTGTTTGAATTCACATTTAGGATTTTACTTTTCACCTCCTTGTTAACCAGCTCCAGTAGCATTTCAAATTAAAAGCCTGGCGCAACAGAAAAATACGAGCACACGTTTTCTCTATATAGATGTCTAAAGAGCTAAATGTCTATGAATGCAGCAAAACAGAATAAAATTATAATTCTTGAATTGAACACGTAAAGTCTCAACTTCCTGCTGTGTATAAAAGTAGAAAGAAAGAAAAGGTCATCAGGAGTTCTTCTGTAGTCAGTGACAGATATTCAGACTTGTAAGGTCTCAGGCAGTGCTGCTTCACTGATGCAAACCAGGCCTTTTGTAGTCATCCTTCATGTTATTTCTCAACCACCACCAGCTTCTAACGTCATTACACCTCATTCGGTTGTCTCTCTCCTGGATCTCAGGTTCATTAAAGCCTCCTAGAGCTCCTATCATACAGAGATGTAAAAGAAACAGACATGAAACCAGCATCAGCTGAGAAACATTTTGTTACACTACATTACTCTGGTCTTTAGTACCAGGCGAGTTCACAACGCTCAGCATTATAGCCGGCAACAATTCACAGATCTGTGAGAGAAAAGAGCCAGTGGTGTAATTTTTGACTGTGAGGCATGCAGCAGGAAAAAGTGATAAATCGCTCCCGGCTAAAATCTCTCAACAAACCCACAGAGTTGTAGGTGGAACAGCAGATAAGGTGGATGGAGAGAGCAGTACCGGAGACAAAGAGAGAGAAGCAAGTGGGGGGACAGGGTTAAGAAAGAAACAAGACATAGAACCAAAACATTTGAGACAGTGGTTATTATTACATGTCCACGATATGGTGGATACTGGCTTAGATTCCAAATCATCTTTAAGACCTGATGTTTATAATATGTGCATCTTCACTTTCACGTAGCCATATATCCATCCAGTCCAGTATCTTTAGTTTCTATGTTTATTTTGGACAACTCTGAAAACATAGTGTTGTGGCACTTCACATGTATGGAACACACTGAACAGACAGGAGTAGCAGGCTGTGTATAGTAGCCTATATGTGATGATCCTGGTTGTTATTATGATAAAATACAGGCTTTTCTGAAGATAGATATAATGTGTGTCAGTGTTAGGAAATAGGACAATGATGTGCCTTAGCGCTGCTGGTGTGTAGCTGCCGTAAAAAGCAACAGTTGCAGATGTTTTGACATGAATCATACAGCTCCAGTGTGTTGCTCTTTTATATTCCCTTTCATTTGTAGCAAAAGCTAAAACCCAAGTCCTAAACCCTGATGATTAACTATAACATAAAGGTCCCATATAGTATAAAGGTAGCTGTCCATGTGTTGTTTGTTGTTGTTTGTGTTGTTGAGGTCTAGGTTCTATATTAATACTGTGAAAGTATCAAAGCGCTCAGTCCGCAGAGACACGCACACAGCCTGTATTCAGAAACTGAGCCATGCCCCAAGCCCCGCCCACCTGGAACCAGTATATAACCTTGAGGGATTTGGTTTCTCTCAGTGTTTTTACCTGAAATCTGCTATATTTTTATGTGATCACTCAGAAAACAGTCAGCCAATCAGAAGAGACCCTCAGAGCCTCCTCTCTTCTGATTGGTTCACCGACCTGTTGTTACTAGAGCTGCAGAGAGAAGCCTGAGAGAGGAGATGTAAAACTACACTGAGATGGTTTTTGGTTCTTAAAACTACAAATTTGGGATCTTTAAAGAATCCCTCCAAAAATATTCAGGCTTAGAGAAATGCTGATCATTGAATAAAACTTATAACAATTTGTAGGTTTTCCATAAAAAAAATCATCAATTCAATTACCCAGTCAAAAATTCTTTAAAGTACATTTGTTCCTTTCCCCTATTTGAAAAATCCAGAATCTATAATTAAGGAAATGTTTTATTCATTTAAAAAGTTTATCTGCTGGAAACAAGATGTCTCAGTCTTCACTGAAAATTAATTCTCCTTGCCTGTGTGCGGGCGGGCGTGCCTGTGTGCGGGCGGGCGTGCGTGCGAGCTGGGAGCTTCAAGTCTCCATATCACACTGTTTAAGTTGTACATTGGATCTTGATTGGCTCCCATATTAGTTAGTGATGTCACAAAGTCACGCTCATACATGCAGGTGCTAAAGTCAGATTTAAAGTGAGCACAGTTACTTCCCTGATGATGGATTATTTAGCATGTCATTCTTAAATCTCTCACTTCTACATTGAAAGTTGTGACTTCCTGTTGCGAATGTGACTGTAGTTTCTTGCCAATGACAGTTTCAAGCTGCTAGGAATACCATTAATAGACCAAGAAGCCTGATGCAAATTCCAACATCATTATTTTCCAGATTATTTATACACTGACAGTGAAAATCAATGTAAAGTTTAGTGGATATTGGAACATTAAATGTATTTCTGTGTCTTGTAGCTTGGTTGAGCCAGGTTATTGCTTGTTGAAGATGTGTTCCCGTTCATAAATAGCAGATTTGAGCCTGTGATATTGAAGGGGATGTTCATGTACAGTAGACCTTGCAGGAAAACTGTGAAAAACCCAGAGACAGTGATGAATGAAGAAGGAAAAAGCAGTGAAAGGTTAAGAGAGTGAAGGTGATGAACATGTACAGAGAACATGTAGAGACCACGCTGACAGACAGAGAGACAGACAGACAGAATTACTGGGCCCCTTCAGCGCCCATGAAGGAGATGTCACTAATGGGCCTGTCAGGCCACGGTCAGGCGCTCTAATCAGCACTTAGACAAACAGCGTCAGCTCACAGCTCGCCACGCACCACATACCGCTTTAAACATAAAGCTTCCATCAAGGCTCGCGGGGCTTTGTCAGATGCTGCTATAGATAATTTCCGCGTGTGTGTTCGCATGTGTGGTGGGTTGGACGCTGCAGGATGAGGAAGAATAAAGGGGCCTAAGCAACAAGCCTTGAATCTGAAAACCTGCAAAGGTTAAAAAAAGGACAGGGGTGCAGGAAAATGCCGCAGATGTATCGTCAATCTAAAGTGATGTTGAACTTTAGGAGAACTTTAGGTTGTGTAGGTTCCTGCATATGATGTAAGACCAGATATTTTTTTCATTTTTCCTTATGCACTGATCCATGCCTGAGTAAGGGGAATATTTTTCTGTAACCTATTCTGTCATGCGTGCCAAAACGAGTCTTAAAATCTCACTCTTAACACATTCATCTGAAAACTCCTCTCTATCAGCCTTTATCACATCTTTCTGTGGATATGCCACCTTCTCCATCCAAGCCAAGCACAAAACTGTGATATTTGTGATAGTTTATCCTCAACTTTTGGCAATTCAATTCACTTTCATTTCACACATAGTATTAAAATAGTAACGAAAGCAGGTCGGTAGAAACATATCATGGCCAGTAATGATAATAGTGATGAAAATCTCATATTCTATCAAAATAATATTCTACAGTTCAAAAACACAATGTATCTTTAAAACTTTAATTATTTTAAGATTTAGACAACTTGGCTTGAAATCGTAAGTTTTCTTTTTAACATTAGATATTCATGATTAAATTACATCCTTTAAAAAAAGATCCTTAAAGAGGATCTTAACACCTCCAAAAAAAAGCTTATTTTTGCTGACCTCCAGTGGTGAAACTTGTCACCGTACTGCAGGGATGTACAGGTGCGCTCCAGGATCCCGTGACATCACTGGTGGATGTGGTTCCAGGTACAACAGAGCACATATCTGGCCACACCCAACATCTATCAGTGAAGGCTGGCTGTGGTCGGAGGCGTAAAACAGTTTCTCTTCAAGTATCTTTATTAAACCTTAAACACTAAATACTGAGCTCATCTGCTTCATCAGAACTGTGTGAGTGTGATTTCATCAGATTTGGCAGAAAATAGTGTTTTTTTTTGTGTCAGGTTTCCGTTGCTCATATTCAGAAGTAGATCACGAAAAATGTTTTTCAAGGGCCTTTAAAAATCTCAGCCCGCATTCATGTTTGATTTATTTGTGTGCATCACAAACCAGAGCTGCCAAACAGCATCATTTCTTACTTTGAGCATCAGTTCAGGTGGCACAGCACTGAGCGCCGAGATCATTTAGCATATCTGGCCTGCAGCAAACACACTGGACCTCCTGATGGTTTGAAATGCATCAGTCGGCACCATTCACACATAAAGCCTCCACCGACCGCACTGCATCCTTGTGAGCAGCACTGATGGAGACTGTTGAAAACACCCAACAGCTAAACAAGGGAATGTTGCACTGCAGCATGCCCTGTATCTCAATAATTCCTTCACTTGTCTGAACATATGCATGTGTTATAATCTCTTTTCTGAGATATTTTATTCATCCTAAAAGAGAAGGAATCAGTAGCATCCATTTACAGTCTATTGATTTAAATAAAGTGTATATGTTTTCTGACAGAATGGTTTAGAATAATACAGCTGTAAAGACTTGACTGTTCAGTTATAATAACTGCTATTTGTATCTGTTCTTCAACAGTAAATAGATCAGTAATTACCAGTAAATGATCGGGCAGATTATTATGATCTGTTTCCTCTGCTTCGTTCTTTCCCCATTGCTTTGTCCTTAATTCGAGGTTAGTAATAAATTGGAGGTTAATGAACAGTTACAACAGTAAATTAGCAATTTGTAAATTGATATGGCGGTGAAATGTGTCCTGCCCTCTGGGCTGAGGTGCAGGTCAGACAGTTAGCAGCAGGGTTTTACTGTCTTGCTCAAAGATACTTTGACAGTCGTGGCCACAAGGACATCGAACAAATGCCTTCCAGTGAATCGTGACCTGTCCAACCACCACAGCTTTTCCTGAACTCTGCACTTTTACTGGTGAATTTTAAGGCGGTTGCATACGTTTGTTCTTATATACCTATCATGTATTAAGCTTGCTGCGAGCTTGTGGGTTGGTGCTGATAGTCGTGTTGAAGTGGCTGATTGTGCTGCTGACATGGATACACAGGGGAGTTCAAGTGTTGCTCCACTGCAGAGCATGCACATGCTAATGCATATCCTCCCACACTACACACACACACATTTCTCTCTCTGTCAGTCTTCTCAACTTATCAGTTTCTCACTTGCACAAAAACATACATATTCACGCTGCTCCTGCACCTCCCTCCCTTTCACACACACAAACACAGTGACAAAAAAAAAAAAGTCTTCCCTTTGCCTTTTTTCGCTCATATTGCTCCACGCAGAAGCAATCACACCAGATCTCAGCGTGGCTTTGCAATCCAAGGGAAAGATGCACACTTTTTACTTAGGATATGGCTTAAGCTGGATATGGGCAGAGCGGCGCCCCTGCTGCCGTGACTTATCAGGTACACGCTGCATGTGACTGCTCGGGATGGTGTCGTTTCACACATGCACGCATATATGCGCACATGCAGAGAAAAAACTGCACAACACATCTGAGGAGATTTGCATGTCACACAGATTTGTTTAAGCGCTCTGATGTATTCCGTTTTGCAGGTTTGGGAGTTTAGAATATATCACAGAGACAGACACACAGCACGCCCAGAGTATTGTTTATCTGTGTCTCTTTCCGTTTCCTCTTTGCTGCTTCTAATTCTGTTTATCATTATTCTGGTCTACATACAACAGGCGCAATTTTTCCAAACCCCCAACCCCCCCCCCCCCCCTTTTTTTTTTTATGCAGTTTTCCATCTCACCGCTTTCCATTTACTAAGCTACCGCCTGCTTTGATTTCCGACATTTTCAGATCAGCCGCAGCTCATGATTGCATTCCATAAGCATGTAATGTTCATCTCAGCCAAGCACATTTAAAAAGGTTAGGTATGATTTGCCCTGCTTTTGTCTGCTGAACAGTGGAGCATGCACATTGATAGCTCCCGTTTCCAAAAGCTTGCAGCCATGTCGGTGATCCGCCACCACCATCTAGTGGCTGGAAAAGGCACTTCCCAATTACTGGAGTGAGTGGAGTCACAGTAAATGGTATTATTCCACACAGCATGGAAGAGAGGAGGGTTCACGCTGGGAAACGCAGGAGCCACGGAGGTGTCAAGTCAGGCATTTAGTTTAAAAGCCTCTGTTAAAAAATTATGCTGATGGTGTCAGGGGCTAAAATCATGTGCTTTGATCACGAAGATGAATGATGGTTTAATGAGTCATCGTTTCACAAAGACGTCTGATGAAGGGAAATATAATGGAGCGGATCTGCCGGTCTGTAAGAGACAGGAAATGAAGGCTTTGACTCCAAAACACTGTAATATATTAACACAAACAACATCTGAAGATTACATGCTTAAACAGATGTTTCTCACCCTATGTCTCTCTTTCTTCTCGTCTCTCTCGTGCCCATAAACATTTATAGACTTGACAGTATATTTTTGTAAACAGGGGGAGTGACTTGAGTCAGTCAGTGGCAGATGAACAGGAGTTATCTCTCGCTGAGGAGTGTGGGAGGAAGGAGTGGATGTGGAGGTATCATATGACTCTGAATAGCTCTGAGCTCCATCTGTTGTGTATTATAGAGATGATGAGTCATTCTGCTTGGTACAGCATGGGTCAAAGCAGCCCCAAATCCCCAGCTTTATACCCACACACACACACACACACACACACACACATACATACATACACAAACCCACGGATAAACACATATACAAATACATGCTCATGCTGCAAGTTTCCCATCATGCATCTGTCCTGTGTCAACAGTTTAGTGAAGCCTATTAGGTCTCAGCTGGAAGCAAAGATTGGTTTTTAGTCCATGTCGAAGCCGTCTGTGGGGAGTAATATCTTACTCCACATTTGACTCCCCAGATATTGTTGAATTTGCATTAGAAAGTTTGAAGAGAAATATGGGGGGTGGGGTGGGGGGGGGTCTGTGCAGCGGAACAAGAGATGTTAATTACTTCATCATTGTCTTCAAATTACCTGCAGTTTCTCTGCATCATGATGAAGTAATGATGGACTACTCAGGATTTCTCTGTATTGGAGTTGTTCTGATTCTGAGTAAAAATACCTCTGATGCTGCCTAAAATACTGGATGAGGAATCAGCAAGTACACGTGTCTGTGCACTGATCTGATACCACGTAATGTATTGATAAACTTTATATACGTTTTAGTTTCACACACAGATAAAACGGCAGTTTTCCCAGAGATCAGTTCTTCTTCACTGCTCTAAAACGGTAGTCTACACAGGAAGTTGTGCTGCGCAGCCACTGGCAACTACTGTAATAGAGAGAAGAAGAATTGATTTCTGGTTGATTTCTGGGTGAGGTCTCTAACAGGTGGAACGCAGTCAGGGTCCAGACCCAAAAGTGTTCTACACTGTATTTAAACAGCATTGATATAGGAATGATTGTGTGTCGAGCTTTTTGAACTGAGTATTGGAATCGGTATTGGTAATGAAAAACTGGTTTTGGCATCACAGGGCAGGTAGTGGTCAGATAATCATGGACTAACGAGGAAACTACTCACTGACTGCTCATTATGATGTGTCACTGTGCTTGGGTTTGCTCAAACAGAGTAACTAACGATTAAATAATGACTAATGAATGAGTCGTTGCTAGATTCAGCAGCTGATTCAGAATTAATCAGGAAGGACTTGTGAAGCGAATGGTCATTCCTCCATTTCACAGATAATTACTATTCATTACCTAATTATTCATTAATATAGTATCTTGTAATTCATCATTATCTACTATGTGGTCCTCCATTCTGAGTTATTCAGGAACTACTTGTTAATGATCCATTAAATTCTTGATTCTTTCTTCACTTGTTCCTCAGTAACTACTCATATTTTTGTGAGTGTGTGTTTACACATAAATGAAAATATCATACACACTCACACACACACACAAAGACACTCTGTGCTCACCCCGTTGGTCAGTAATAAATCAAGTGAGGCGGCAAAAATTGTATTTCGGGAAGGACGAAGTAGAGAGGAGGATATGGAGCTTCTTTTTCTCTATTTTGTCCTGTCATCACTTTCCTTTGTGAAGTGTCTGACTCTGTCAAACACAGATTACATTTAATGAACTTTGTGAGTGTGTGTGCATTTTGCTTAAAATGTATTCTCTTCAAAGCAAAATACTTAGTCATTAGGCCTGCCTGAACGCAGATGCACGGGTTGAAGTTGACAGCAGTTTAAAATGCTTAGACAAGAGTGTGAATCCACCTTTTAAATTTTAAGATAGCTAAAGACTGACAGAGGAAACAAGGGAGGAAATAAAAATGTGAGCTAAAGACTTCGACAGGTAGTGAGAATGCAAAGGCAGAGGAAGTGTCAGGATATGTGAGAGAACAGAGATTGGTTTTCTTGTTTTATTAGGGAGATGCAGAACGAGAGTATTGCAGCCCTCCTCCCTCACACCCACCACACATTTGTATCTTCATTGTGAAAAAAGGTGTGATTGTGCTTTTTACTGAGCAAGAGAGAGGAATCAGAAAGAGGAGGTGCAGCAAAAGGAGATGCGGGCTGAGAATGACAAAAGGACATAAGATGTGTGATGAAGCGAAGTTCAAAGATGAGTGCAGCGTGTCTCTTGTTTACCTTGGGAAGACGAGACATCTCTACACAGGAAACTAGATCACCCCCCCACCCTGTAACGCAGCTGTGTCCCTCAGTGCGTCACACCGAGCCTTGCACCTTCGTGTACAACAGGATCTGTGCACAAACCTTTCCATTTGCTCCTGTTAGCATGATTCACACGTGATCGTGAAGAGCATTAAGTCAGTTTAGCTCTGAAAGGCCAGTTATCAGGTGACGGACGCCGTGTACGTCAACTCATAGAGTGTAAAGCAGCCTGTCAGGACATAAGCAAACACTCATTAGCTCTTCACCAGAGGAGCTGGTTGGGTGATTCTAAAGTGACTCTTGATGTATGTCAGTGACTCATTAAATAGCCTAGAGAGGCTTTACACAGAGCGTTCCTGAGGGCCATTTTCCCTCTGTGTTGAAACTGAATAACAGTTATATGCAAAAACAGTAGCTGTGTGCCTTTATGAGAAAGTGGATATTGTTAACCGGTAACAATGCAGCTGCAGTATCTTGTTTTTGCGATGTGTTTCTTTTGAAGCAGTTACAAATCAAAACCTAAATCCTTGAAAATAAAGAAAATAGCGAAAAGACCTCAGAGGTAATTTTAGTTTTTCGATTGGTAACGCTGGCTTAAAATCTTCACCTAAGTTTTACTGTTTTACTGTTACCTAGAGAGAGAGAGAGAGAGAGGACTGTTTTATTGCTCATGAGTTTTCAATTTTCAGTTTGTAAGTGAATTAATGTGCCATTTTCTTTTTGGAGGAACATAATACTCTGTATCTACTATTTACTGTACCTAGCCCCTAGATTTGTAGTTACAATCTGAGGTGAAGTGGAGAGGACATGGTGTGATAATATCCTGTGTATTTGGCCATCAGGGCAGACTGTTCACCCATTTCAATGCCCCCACCCCCACCCCCACCCCCGATGGTCCCAGCTGACACTGAGCGCTGCTGAGCTAAACCAAAACTAAACTGAACTAATCAATGCCAATCGTCTTTGCCCTAAAAGGCACCCAGCTGTCCTAATATGACTGCCACATTTAATTTCCATCTGCCAGGAGGTGGCAAGTGAAGAGAGGATGATGAGTGGTGATTAGTGGGAAGTGAGCCAGTTTGACAAGGATAGATTAAAGTTTGGCTGGTCAGGAGTGCAAGGACGTTGACATCCTTGGCAACGTTCAGATGAATGAAGTCTGAGAATGCAAATATTTTCTGCACATGAATAGACACACTCACACAACAGGCTCCTAGCTATGTTTTTCTTTTTTCTTTATCACTCTACTTCTCATTGATTTACTTGTACCCGCCCAGTTACACACACACCACCAACAAAAGCTTCTTTTTTTATTTCCTTTGATGAGCTACATGAAATCATCTCTCTCTCTCTCTCTCTCTCTCTCTCTCTCTCTCTCTCTCTCCCTCTCCCTCACACAAGCACGCACATACACACACGCCTCTCAGGGGTCAAAACGTGTGAACGTCCAGAGCTCACACACCTCTGATTGGTCGGGCCTTATCTGTCGATTGGTCTAGGTCGTCTAAAGCTTCACGCTAACATTAACAAAGACATGTTCAGTCGAGATGTGCACGCACATGCAAAGACACGCACATCTAGCGAGGGAATTACAAATGAACAACACTGTTGAACGAGGAACGTTCTGATGTTGTGGTAAGTCTGTGCACAGAGACACACAACTATTCACACACATTTACACCAGTTTATAATCCATTACTGGATCTGGGGGCAGCTGTGTTATCAAAGACTTTCATTCAGTGCATTAGTACATAAATTACCCAGATTAGGTTTCATTTGACTTTGTTAAGCGTATTACTGTAGATATTGTGTTTTTTAATTTCATAGTTTTTTTTGTATTGACCTTGTGATTTAAAAAAAAAATCAAAACAAACTTTAAGGCCATAACAGGAGTTTATTTTTCCGCTCCAAACGCCCTGATTCACGTTGAGTAAACAGAACATCTGGGTTACTTTAGACTTGTGCTGAGAGTTTCTTGGTTCAACAGAAACTTTTTCACCCTTTATTCAGCTGAATAAAATTTACTTGTCAATCATGACATGACTCAGAAAAAGCTGTTATACTCAGCAGGTGTTGGACAAAATGAAGTGTGTGGATATTTCAGAGTGGGAGAAGAGGTATAATCAACAAGGTGATAATTACCAAGACAACCACGCCAATACCAATGTTTCCATTGCACTTACATTCTTAATCTCTTTTTAATGACAAGTTAGCAACACTCACACTCACAGACACACACTCACACTCACACACACACACACACACACACACACACACACACACATTCAAATGTGTATGCATACACACATCCAAACAGATACACTGTGACTGTGACATGGAGACATTCTGCTACTCTGTTACTGGCTTTTGTATTTGGCTGCTTAGTCATATTATTAAAGGTCCACATTTTCCTATTTTCCTGTTTTTTAATTTGAAGTGTTGCTCCATAAGAAGACATATTTATGGTTTTAAGAACCAAAAACCATCTCAGGGTAGTTTTACATCTCCTCTCTCAGGCTTCTCTCTGGAGCTCTAGTAACAACAGGTCGGTGAGCCAATCAGAAGAGAGGAGGCTCTGAACCTCTCTTATTGATTGGCTGACTGTTTTCTGAGTGATTGAATAAGAATATAGCAGATTTCAGATTTCAAATCCTACAAGGTTGATGCTGGGTCCAGGTGGGCGGGGCTTGGGGCATGGCTGAGGGTGTTGACTGCTTTGTTTTGACATCACAAAGTTCCAGAAGTCCTGACGGCTGGTTTTAAGGCTCAGTTTCTGAATACAGGCTGTGTGCATTTCTCTGTGGACTGAGGTTTTGATACTTTCACAGTATTAATATAGAACCTACACCTGATCTATAATCACACTACACATGGACACAGACCTTTAGACTGGATGGGAGCTTGTTATTTTTCAGTCAGATAGAGATGTGTTGTTTATTAGAATATTTGGTAAAAAGGCTGGGCAGGTGTGTCTGTGCTTGTGTGAGCTTGTTTTGATGTATCAAATGTATCAAGAGAATTTGTGTGTTTATCCCAATTTACATGAATACAATTACCTTTATTTAGATGATTCCTCTGCTTTACAAACCAGGTCAAGTGAGTTTGATACTAAACTCAAATACAGTAACATACTTACTGTAGACTTATTGAGTGAAAATAGAATGGATTTGCAGAGAAAACACATTCAAATTTCACATAAGTTAGATTAAAAATAAACAGGAGCACACAAGAGGTATAGACATTAGACATATAAGAAAAAATTTGTTGTTGCAGCTTTGTTGTCGTTAATATGCGCATGTGTGCCAGTCCCTGAACTTGTGTGCAATCTTTTTCCCATCATCCCATGGCTCACAAACCTGAGTTGTATTCCATCAAAAGCAGCTTGCACAACAAGCATATTCCCTAATTGGTGCTTGAGCTTTTAAATTGCCTGTGTTTTCTCACAGCCAAGCAGTCTCCCAGAATGGTAATCTGAAAAATCCCCCCCCCTTTTAAAAGAGAAAAATAGTGTCAAAGTTCTGCAGTAAGCACGTTTCCCTCTCTTGCTGCTCTCTGACTTGGCCCTCGGAAATGGAAAAGCTACTCAGTCTCAGACAAAATAACATTTTATACGGAATAATTGATTCACATATTTACATAATACACAAGTTAAATATAACAAACTTGAAAAAGTAAACTTTTCATGGAACTGCTGCATACAGAACACCTCATAATCACCCTCGCCCCTCCACTTGTCACTCATCTTGATGAGCTGTCTAACATCTGATGGTATACAGCTGGATTCTGAGGTAACAAGCACAGACATGGCAAAGAGCAATCTGCTCTAGAACAAAGCAATACAGGCAGCACCTTCTTGTTTTTACATGTTTAGCTTTGTTATTACATCCTTTCAGAATATCACAGTCAAGTTTAGGACTTCCATTACTGATTTTGGCCATATATCATATTCTGTCTTAAACACAAAGTTAAATTTTCCCCTTTTTTTGGCAATAGAATCTTTCCGGTGCATCTTTCTTACAGTCAAATCTCTTCAATGGTGTCCCACAAGGTTCCATCCTAGGTCCTATTTTCTTTTCAAAGTCATCAGCCTTCCACTGCTGTGCAAATGACACATAGCTTTGTCTTTCTTTAAAATGACATGATCAATGAAAGTTAAACAGCATGGGACAACATTTTTGTTCTGCTTAACAAGAGCAAAAGTAAAATTGCCTCCCTAGCACTCCCACCTCTGTAGGGTATTTACTGACATATTTTGTGTCGTAGAATGATGTCTTGGGCTTGTTTTATCTTATTTCAGGCGTCTAACCAAAAACCCATTCAAAACCCATTGACTTCAGGGCGAGGGAACCGAAAGTGCAAAAATATTTCTAGGTTTTATGACTCATTCCTGCAGCACTCTGTAACTGCAGCAATAACAGCAATAGTACAGCAATCCAATGTTTCATTGTTCAGTAGAGATCTCAGCAGTTCACCTTATTTGCTAGAGAGAAAAGCTCTTTGTAGCTGTAGATGTGGCCCAAATATTTACACTCCCGCTCATGTATTCTGCTTGTGATGTAGAAAAGTTAAAAAGACTCCAGAAGGGAGATGTGGGAATCTGGGAACCTATTAAGACTTTGTAGTTTTGCCATGTTTTTGCCAAGAAATATTCTCTCAGTTCAGCACTCCTTTGCTCCCTTATCTCATTACTAGGAACATGTGACCTCACCATCTACAGTGTCTAGTATATACAGTGCATTCAGGAAGAATTCAGACCCCTCCACTTTTTCAACAGAAGGATTGTTGGCTTCCAATGAGCCACAATTGTAGGTGGGTTACTGAGAATACTATTGAGTAAAATAACAGTCCAAAAATATTTACTAAGGTAAAAAAGTGATCAACTTTATTTCGGCTTGTTTGCAATATAGCAAAGTGTGAAAAAAGAGAAGGGGTCTGAATGTATGTCATTATTGGTAATAAGACTTGTTATTTTGTTTTTCATAGTTTAATTCTATTAATATTTAATACTTTGTATTGCATCGGTGCTGTGTAAACTGTGTAAAGTGCATTGGAACATTTTTATGATTGTTTTTAAAAACAAGTGCCTTTTATATTTTAACTAGTCAAGTGGCAGGTCATCAGTTAACCAGTTCCCTTCCATCTGTCCATGCAGGAAACTCTCCTTCAGAGGAGTCAGAAGAGCGTGACAAGGAGCCCAGGACGCTTACCTATCCCGCATATATTGCCAGTCTGCTGGACACGGGTGCGAAACGTATGGCGGCCGGTGTGCGTATGGACTGTACCAGCCAGGGCCAATGCCCACGCTCCTGCCACCTCTGCCACATGAGTCCGAGGGCGGCACAAGGACGGCAGCAGTCTGAGCCTGTCCTGCTGCAGATTACCAAGGCTGCACCCATCTATGAATTAGTGTCCAACAATGAGACATACCAGGTGTGTACAGTGTTTTATTTGTCTTTATCCTTAATATACATACTATAAACAGCTAGGACAGTCTAATGTCTGAAAAACAGTCCTCCTGCACACATTATATAATTTTTCCGTTACACCCTCAAAATTGGTGGCTACATCTTCTCTCATCCTCCTGAATTGGATTATCTCACTTACCTTCCCTGTGTATGATTAAAGGAAGCAGTTATTGTCCAGAGTCCTTGTCATGCTTTGTTCAGTAAAATCAAAGTTTTCTTTGATCTGGAGAAAGTAAACTTTTCCACCATTTTCTCATCTAAGCTCTCTTAATGTGTGAGGACAGCAGCAAACAATGCAAAAACTCAATCCAGACCTGAGTATGGGTGTGTGATCATTTAACTACAGTCAGTCTATTAACTGGCATCCTGCTATGAAATGCACCATGTGTTTGTGACTGTACAGTGTGTTGGGAATCCATCAGGCCTGAAAACTTCATGGCCTCATTATGAAACAGATTACAGAAACAGGATTTTACAGAGAAGACTTTTCCTTTTAGAGAATCATACCTCACTCTGCCGGCAGCATGCTGTGCCATAATCTGCCGTACTATGCTGTGACTTATTTGACTTCATCTATACTGTATGTCGTCACTGCTTCTAGTCCTGCAGAAGAAAGGTTTGGTACAATGCTGTCCACCCTCCCGGGGTGTCAGGCTTTCATTGTGAAGCTCAGGCAGACCAATACAGCCGCTGTTATTGACTGCAGCTGTTTGCAGGTTGCTACAGCTTCACTGTGCATCCACTTGTGTTAAACGGTACACAGGCAGCATTTATGATGAATTCGCTCACACATACTCGTACCACTATGACATATAATTATGATATCTTCTATCTCAGATCAAAATGCACAGTGTCGACATACATGGTCAACAACCTGATACAAAACAATACAAATAATCCATCACTATTTGATACTATCTGATTTAATGTTGATTTTTATTGAACTCTTACGTTTTTTACAGTTGAAAATTGACATTTCTCTGTTCTGAGTAACTTAAACACTTGATATAAAACTGAGGATATAACAAATGCGTCAGTGTTGTCTTTAAAATAGATTTTATTCACTTATTCAGCATAAACGAATATTTCATAACAGCAAACAGCGGGGCACATCTTTATTGCAAAGATTGTAAAATCTTAACAGTATACAGTATCTCACAAGAATTAATCAGAAATGCTGCATTATGCTTCAATAGGCTTTATTTTATTTTATTTTTTGCGTAATTCCAGTTGCACAAAATGAAACTAAAGTAGTTCCAATAATGCAGTACAAAAGTAAACATATTACCTAGACATACATGTACGGTATCGGATAACTACAGTCACAGAAATAAACCACTGCTCCTCAATCCTGTCTCCTCCATTTGGCTCAGTCAGTTCTCATTGACATCACACCTTATGTTCTGTGGGGGGAGCAGGACACTTCATTACACTGGATAACTTCGAGGCAGTCTCTACAATTCTCCACTAAAGTGTCATCCATCTTAACAGTGTGTCTGTATGGGCACATGTCATTGTAAATAAAACAGCTCATGGTTTCAATAAATATCTTCAGTCAGAAGAAGTTTGGGGTCAGTGTGCTGTGACAGAATTCTAGCATCGGTAGCTAACGTATTCATTGCAGGTTGACTGTTGACTTAACAATGAGGTTTATTCAGCATATTGTATTTTATGATTCATATATTATGATGGAGAGTAAAGATTTCAGACACAGCTGGACAAGGTAGAGCCAGACATTTTCTTTCAGTCTGGGAATTTATCTTTAAGGATGTGGAAGGCTTGAAGTAGGTATATATGTTATTCTTTGAAACATCAGCTCTCTGATTTAAACATATCTGTCAACATTGAAAATGTTTTTTTAATGAAAGTTAGTAACAGCAAATGCCCAGAAATAATTTGATATTATTACTTATTACTTACTATCAAATGAATAGAAGAAAATAATTCTAAAATCCACATGACGTGAGAATACATTTGGAGAGTTACTGTGCATATGGGAATATTGCATGTTCCAATTAGACGTGCTTTGAATTGAGGTTTTGTCTGTCTTCTCTCCCTCTCTCTCCCTCTCTCTCTCCCTTCTCAGGCTCTTCAGGAGGCCATGATGAGCATGCTGTGGTGTTCAGGGAAGGGCGATGTTATCGATGACTGGTGTCGGTGTGATTCCAGTGCTTTTGGCACAGACGGGCTGCCCACCTGTGCCCCACTTCCCCAACCAATGTTAGTAACTAAGAATGAAAATTACTTTTCTCCTACACACATTACTCTCAGATGGGTTGTGGTAAATACCATCTATCATTTTACTGGCAGAACTCTGTCTCCTGCTGCAGTGGTCTTGAGTAATGTGCCGTCAAGATGCACGTGTACACTGTATTTTATTGCAGCCAAATATAACAGTCATGAATGGATGAGTGAACAGACCTAACAGGCACAGGTCCAGATGCCCGAGGGTCAGGGGCCACTGGACCAGAGTCTCTGTTTAAAGAGACCGTTGTTATTTCTTGCTGGAAAGTCTCAAAGCTCATTTAAACGATGCAAAACAACCACAAAGGCAGGCGAAATGACCACACAGAGACACAAACGAATAGAAAGAGACACAAAACAACCGCAAATTGACACAAACAACTACAAAGAGATGCAAACTGACCACAGAGGGGTTGGAGGTGGGATCATGTTTTGTCCATGAATACAGCAGTCACTGATTTACTTCTCCTGTCCAGCTGGGGTGTGCTAATCAATGGAATTAGCTTCTGTGTTGATTGGTTGACATTAAAACCTGAGGGTCCCACAGCCAAGTATGTGCAGCTGATCACTCCAGAGTAAATCAAGTCAGACACAACATAAGGGGATAAATGACTGGATTTCCTGTTGACAGAAGTGTGTGTGACATCGTAGAAAACATTTCTTCCTACAGTTTAGCAGAACATGATGTTAGCCGTCAGTTACAGTAATGAGACCAGTTTGCTGACAACATCTTTCACTCAGCGGCGCGGTTTTACATCTCTGTCACTCTGTTGCCAGGCTGAAGCTGTCTTACACCTACGAGCCCAGCAGCTCATTGGTCATCATGGAGTGGAACCACACTGAGCCACCAATCGGTGTCCGGATTGTTGATTACCTCATCAGCCAGGAGAAGGTGACAGAGAGGACTGACCACTCCAAAGTTGAGACAGGTACGTCTGCCCAGAACTCAACCCACATCAAAAGTTCTGCAATTGATGACATACAAGATCTGATAGGTGGAAAATTGTGAAACAGGTTAGCGTTGCCAGGCAACGAGTGATGCCAGTTCAGTCCTTTTTTTCCAGAAACTCCCAAAACATAGTTTACTCCCTGTCCTTCCAACAGTTACTAATCCAGCAAGAGGCACTGTTGATGTTTTGGATGTGTACCACTTTGAGAGGGGTAATGAGTAAGTCAGTTGGCCTCAGTTTGTATGGGCAGCTGTTGGCTAGTGTTCATTATTTATGCTGGCTCAAACCTGCCAATTTGTCAGCACCATGTGGCCAAAAAAAGCCTAATTTGTTTTTATCTAGTCAACCACCTGGAAGGAATCCTGCTCCAGAGGTGAAAAAGAAGGGATTTCATCGAGCTGTGGCTGTACAGTATACACTAAGGGGCTTCTGCTTGGCATCAACCCCCCTGTACTGTTGTCACAGAAAAAGGCTTTCATGAATTTCCACTTTTTTTTTATCATAGAAGTTTCCTCTAGAGTTTGGGAAAAGTTCCACTGCAAAAAACTTTCAATAAGGACATTTAAATCTGAAAGAAGTCACAGCTTTTCAAGCACTGGTCGCACAGAGATCCTGTTTCCTTCGGAAGATCCGTCCTTCGCTCAGGTTTAAACATCACTCTGTTTGCTTTAGGCTTCTTCCACTTGTAGTTTTTAAGGCCTCCACAAGATGGCGTACACCAGTAATAATAATCAAGTTTTGGAGTATTTATTTGTAGCATTTATTTTGTGGATTGAATTCCTGGGGCTGAATTCCTACATATTGATTTTTATAAAATAATCAGCTGTGCCAATTATATTTATACATGTTTATCCTATGGACCATTGTAATTCTCCTGCAGTGTTGCAGAAAAGGAGTCATACTGGTAATGACAAATTAGCGTATGATGTTTATTGAAATGTTTTTATTCTCACAGCAACAACACATTATCTTAGAATTAACACAAAAGTCTTGAAAACTTAACTTTTTCAAGCAGCTTCTCTTTCACTGAAGTGTTTTGAGAAGGCTTTATGTTTTCACTGTTTAATCCATATGGATTAAGACATGCACTTGTTAAGGTATGTTTTCTCTCGTGCTCTCACTAAAAGGAGAAACTTATAGGAGAAGCAGCAGCAGGAGTGTGTGCAGCTCTGTCATCCATAACAGAGAGTCCAGCTTATTTGGCTGGACCTATATTAGTAGAAACTGGCAAAACAAGGGCAGTTTATTTTAGCAGTAATGACCCAATCCATAATGGAGACTGTTGCAGTTCCCTGTGAGTACCAGAGTTTGTTGTAGCTTTAATGAGAGAATAAACTGTATTAGTCCAAACAGCGAGTATCATTAATCAATGCAGCAGATTCACCAGAGAGAAGGAGAGCACTTTCTTTATTACTGCTATTATAGTGAGTATGAGCTATAGGTTAAGCAGTTAGGTTCATTTTAGCTGCGAGGGATTTTATTTTCTATAAAGGAAGTTGTACCATTTGTTTATGTAAGTCAGTGTTTGGAAGCTTCAGCTGCAGACTCACTTATCTCTGTAAGGAAGGTGTGAAATCAGCAGTCGCCTCCTGCTTGAACTCAAGTGTCTTTCTTCCCCCTTTTGTATTACAAGCACATATTGCAATACTACGGTATATTTTATTTATATATATTAGTGAAGAATTTAACCACGATGAGCCATGATCACAGGGCATTTTCTCTTTTCTGCTTCGTCGTATCTTTGAAACATATTTGGTGTCGACGTGCGGCTCGTTAAACATCAGCTTCAAAGTTTGGTTATACCGTCTGTGCCGATGAACAATGCTTAATTGCTTAATTAAGTTGAATTAACACATCGTGTACACACAGCATCAATATCATCTTGAAACTTCATTTTGACACAGAAGAGTCGCAGATCAGCTTTTAAGGAAATGCCAACCCACAGGCTCTCATCATATCAGCTGATACCCTGCTGTAGTGGTTCACATTCTTATATTTCAAAAGCAATTGCCACATAAATCCTGGGTCTTTTGCTTTATTTTTCCATTTTGCCAGGGTGGGAATCCAGCGTTACTGTCAATGGAAAGTGCAGAGTCAGTGCTAATGTGTAGTGACTGCAGGAGCACAGCTGAAACTTTAGTGCAGGGGAGCATTTTGACAAGGAACAATGAAATATTACTTTAATGGCAAATATGACCTTTCAGTTTCTGTTTTGGAATTTTGGAACATAATTTCTTCCTGCGCCCTTTGAACAAATCGCGTGTGTCAGCTCACCATTACCACTGTGTTCCACAGCCTTACAAAACAAATGTTTGTCCCATCCCCTAATCTACGCTGTCAGAGTGATAAACACAGAAGATGAAGGCGGCGGCTGCTCGAGTATCCACCACGACTTTCTGTGGTTGAGAGAAGATTTTTGGGGCTGCAGTGCTTTGATATAATGTTTACTTGGACTTAAAGTTCAAACAAACTTCTTATCGCTCCACACAGTCAGTCTTTTAGGCTTCAGAATAGCACTTTGGTTCAAGATCAAAGTTTACAGTTGTTGGAAAGAGTCAATCATGATCAGACGTATTGAAAGAGACATAATTTCTTTTTGACGTAACAGGAACCGCTGCAAGATGAAGACATTACTGCTACAATAACCTGCTGTTGTTATCAGTCAGCGGTTGATACAGAGATATAGAAGAGATAACGACAAATATTCCGATCAGATAAACAGTCTTACAACATATGGTCCTGTATCTAACAAGATACAGTAACTACCAAGGAACTTATGGAAATGTTTTTGTGGAAATCAGCATCGGTACTTGGCAAGAAACACAGAAACTGTGGCACAGGAATATTCCACTCTTGACTGGATTGTTACTGTCATTTTCCAGTTTACAGATTCTGTTGCAATGTCTAAATAAGACATTGTTCCTTTCCATGGTGTCATACACTTCAGCCATCCTCATTAAACTAATGGAGATTACTTTCTTACACAGGGAAATGTCTTTACTACCCCTCAGCTCCTTCAGCTCCACACATGGATGATTTCTTCATCCCTTACAGGATGGCATATTGTGGATATTGTGATGGTTCACATCGGAAAAAGAGATCCCAGTCTCTTCATTATGTGCCTCAAAACAAACTCACGGATACACCACTTGCCTGGGAGGTATAATCCATCACTGCAGAACTCAAGCAGAGGATGAGTTTATCAGACTTTACTCACTCGTTTGTTGCCCCATCGTGTCCAATCTCCACCACAAGAGATGTACGACGCTGCACAGACACAACTCTAGTTAAGAGCAGTCTGAGAGTATTTTATCTATAATGTGCACTTTGAGGTTTTAATCAGTGAAATTCTCTGATGTTGAGCTTTCTGAACCTCATTTGTAATAATAAATATTGTATCTTCATCTGTAGGATTTAGAAAGTAAAAGTCCCCAAACTTTAATTTATAAAAACCAACCTGAATATCAGCTAGAGCCACCCTAAGATAAGGTACCCATGTGTTTCCATGTGGGGAAATTATTGGTATATTCTTTAAGCTAGCTAACACTCAAAAGTTAACGTCCATTTACTAAATACTTCAGTGTTTTCTCCCCGGCAACAAAAGAGATTAGCATCTGGTCCAATGATGATGAACCTTTCTGGGGCAGCACACTGATGCTGGCGATCAGTCAAGTCCTCCGTGCACTGCAAGTTAGAGCTCCGCATCAGCTCAGGACTGTTGAAGGTGCAGAGCAGCTGTTTTGACTCTGTGACCATGCAGAGGTTATTAGATGTTGTGCTGTTAGTTTCAGTGCAGGTAGAGACTAAGTATTCAAGAACATCAGAGAGTCTCTAACGGGATATAACAATCACTACTTTTAAAAGAGGACTTCACTGTCTAACTGCCATAACATAAAATGGCAAAACCACTAGTTTATATCAGTTTAAATTTATGTTGCTTTGGTCCCAGGCAAGTGTAACCTACAGTATAAAGATATAAACATTTATGCTTTATCGAGTCTTAGACATCATTTATTTTTTAGGCCATAAGAGAACAGGGTGAACTAACACGCTGTGCTGATTTTGGAAACACAACAACATATTAAAGTAAAGCAATTCAAGAAAACCCAAGGATGTGCATGTTAACCCGGTATAAACCATTTGTTTTCCCACTGGTACATACAATTGATTCCACTTCAGTGCCTGAAATAACAGAGTATAGCTGCAAGAGAAAAGAATAAATCCTCTCTGATATAGACACATAGACTTTGTGGGGAAAAAAGGTTTTGCTTTGGACTATGTAAACATTTCCACCCGCTGAAAAACATGCGTTAAACCTTAAGAACAAAGCACAGAGAATTGTCTTGTAGTGCTTTCACACACACACTGCAACCCTGAACTTATCTAGACAATGCCCGGAGGAGCTGTATGTGAGAACAAAAATGTCCGACTCAGTTGAACCAGACATTAAACGGACTTTACACTGCCAGCTCCCGAGTACAAAGTCCGTGTAATGTACGATCGAGCCCATGTGTGAATAGAGCCGGTCATTATCCGCTGAATTCACAGCAAACGAGTTGGCACGTCGATGGCGTTTCTATCCTACATCCTGTCCTCTCTACCCAGGCGCCACCCATCATCTAAACCAGTATTTCCAGTAGGTGAGAACATGTCTGACATGGACGATCTCATGTTGTGTGAAAGAGCAACTCCGGACGGTGTCCAGAACTGATTCTCTGAACATTGTTCACACGAGAAAACGGCTCTAAAGAGCAAGAAGCAAGTTACATTTGAACCCCTTCACCTTCAGGACACCCACCGCACACCAAGAAGATAACGTGTAGGTCAGGGGATTACACAGTTTACTGAGATCACATTCCATAACTTCTGAGTGTTGAAATTGTCAAAACTTTTAACCGCTCTCTCTCTCTCGCTGCCTTTTAGACTCTCCGATGTGTGAAATTGCCCGCCACTGCTCTAATTACACTGAGTGAAAGTTATCCAGCTCTGGTTGGTGTGGCTGAGTTGCTTTAAAAGAAGATAGAAAAACACATACACATACATTGCATTCAGAAAGTGTTCAGACCCCTTCACCTGTGTCGAGTTTTGTTATGTTGCAGCCTTAATGCTAAAATCGTTTAAATTCGTTTTATCCCTCATCAATCCACACTCAATATCACGTGATGACAAAGTGAAACCAGAACCTCGGACCCTTTGCTATGACACAGGTGTCTCCATTTCTCTTTGATTTGAGTCCACCTGTGGTCAGTTCCAATGACTGGTTTAGAAAGACACACACACAGACAAGATCGTATCGATCTGGGGAAGGCTACTAGAAAAAAAAAACTCTGCTGCATTGAAGGTTCCCAAGATCACAGTGACCTCCATCATACTTACATGGAAGAAGTTTGGAACAACCAGGACTCTACTCAGAGATGGCCGCCCAGCCACACTGAGCATCTGAGGGAGAAGGGCCTTGGAAAGAGAGGTGTGGAGATGGCCTCAGTTCTAAGCGTCATGTCTGGAGGAAGCCAGGCATCGCTCATCACCTGCCCCATACCAATCCTAACGGTGGAGCATGGTGGTGGCGGCGTCATGCTGTGGGGGGGGGGGGTTTCAGCAGGACGGACAAGGAGACTGGTCAGGGTTGAGGGAAAGCTGATCGGAGCAAAGTTTTTCCTTTTTTTTTCTAACTTTGCAAAAATTTCTAAAATTCAGTTTTAAAGTTTTCACTGTGAGGGAAAGAAAAATAATTAAAGGCTGCAACATGACAAAATGTGAAACAGTGAAAGGGTCTGAATACTTTCTGAATGCCCTGTAATGCAGGTCTCAGATGATTAATTACGCTGGAGAACACAACCCAATGTGAACAGACTGGCAAAGGTGGCTGGACATGGAAGTTCTGTTGAGTTATGAGAGGAGGAGGAGGGGAGGAGGAAGAAGGGGAGGAAAAAGACCACCAAGTGAAGAAGAGGAGTGAGGGAAAGAGAAAAGCAAAACAAAAAGACAGGAACAGGGTAGAAAACGATGGAAAGATCTGGAAAGCTGGCTGTATGGTGTGGTTTTGATTTCAGCTGTCATTCTTCTGTCATCTCAGAGAAATCAGTCTCCACAGATCTGCCCTTGGCTGCCTCTCCTCTCCTCTTGTTGCTTTTTCTTCACCACTCCCTCATCTTTCTTCTCATCCCCTGTTTGCTTTTCTCCCCTCGAATTCTTATCTTCTCTCTTTAAATCTTTTTCTTATCCTTGCCTCCTCTCCTGTGCTTTTTTTTCTTCAGGTTTGCACCTACTATGAACTCCTCTCTCTTTTTCTTTTAACCACATGTTCCTTCTTTCTCTCATTTTTCTTCTTTTCATTTCCTCCGCTCTCTCTTTTTATCTTCCTCTTCTATAGATTTTTGTTTTTCCAAAAGGCATCAAGGCATGGGTCAAACCACAGTGGATGAAAACTCTACAGAGTATAGAGTCAAAGTACAGTCAGAATATTTCCAATCAACTGTATTTGTAGAAAATATACTTTAGAAGTGATGTGCCATCAGGACAAGCAAGGCAAGCAGTGCTGGACCAGGTGAGGCTAAAGACAGACATCGGTCAGAACGATACTGAAATTGCTTCAACGGTCTTTTCGTCCTAAGTGTTTAGAGGCAGCAGTAGCAAGTAAACGAGCGACCATCTTGGTCACGTGGTCACACGTGTGACGACGAGGAGTTAATGTGTATTGTAGAGCATCTTTCAATTCCTTTTGCAAGGAAAGCTTTCACAGACAAATTTATTCAAGTTGCAATTTACAATAAACGATATAACTTAATAACCAAGCCTTTTAATTGTGTTCTGCTTTTTAGTTTTCATACTAATATCTTTTCCATTGTGTAAATCAAGGTGCAGTAAGTTTGAGACGTTACAGACGGTGTATTGATTCTGCTTTGTCACTGGAGTGTGTCATTGTCAGTTAATGGTGAATATTTAGAAGTGATTTTTTTTGTTTTATATATATGTGTGTGTGTGTATGTGCTTGGTGTGGAGGGGGGGGTTGAGTTCAATGGCGTTGGTTGCCTCTCTGTAAAAGTCACTGCACGCCACTAATATAAAGTGCTTGGAAGAAGCCCTGAAGCCATTAAGGTAGTTTTTCATTGAAAGGGGAAGCTCCAAGCTCCAGGCAGGCAGTATTCATGACATTATGTTTTTCAGGATAATACCTGATGGATGTATTGCAGTTAGTTTGCACTATTATTAATGATACTTAAGCAGGAATGGATGGAACTGCATATGTAGGGATATCGTTCAAATGGAATCCCATCCTGGATAAGTGGCAAGAGAAATTCATCAATGAGAATACATGGACTTGTTCTCTATGATTTTCAATGTACAGCACTATGTCACTGGGAGATACTTCAGATGTCCTCCCAGCTTACTGTGCTTCTGGTGATTGTAGTGAGGCTCAGGACTTTGATAATGTATAAAGTAAATGAACATTATTATCCTTCCTAAGCCAAATGAATCTTCCATATTTCAGGGATTTTATCCCCAGATTTAAAAACTTCTTTCAAAACAGAGATTGTTGTAAAATCATGTTAGTTTCTGTTTTGCTCTTACATTTTAACTATTTATCTTTCCCTACTCCTCCACAACGTGGGTGGTAGAGGAGTAAGGAAAGAGCAAAGTTAAATTTATGTGTAAGAATAGTGAATGAATCTTCTCAACCTGTATTAACCAATTGTTCACACTAGGATTTGCATGTCAACCCAGTATGGATCGTTTGTTTTCATACTGGTACCACTGCCATCGGAAACTGTGTGACGCTGCTTCAATATCTGACATATTATTTCTTCCCCGAATTTTATCCCCAAATGACTTGCATGATAAATTCCAGAAGGACAGTGAAAACAGAGCATACACTTACGGGAAAAGATCTGAACAGACTCTACTGATCATCTGTGGAAGAACCAAAAAAATACTAGAAAAAAAAAAAAAACAAATATCTGCCCTTTACTTTCTCTGAAGGCTCATCAGAAACAGATGTCGGAATATCCCCTGTTGTCTACACAACATCCTTAAAGCTTTGTTGTTTATAAACAGCATACATTCACTGACAGCTGCACGGTTGCAGCGGTCGTATCCTTTCTTAGTTTGCGGTTATGTAATGTTAGATAATTCAACATACAGTCCATACAGCTGAGGATTATAGCGTCCAAGACTCGGTTAGATCTGCAGCTGACAACAGCTTGTTTGTGCAGTAATCTCTCCCTTAACAAGCTTCAGGCACACAAGGTGAGATCATAGTGTAAGCGCGCGCACACACACACACACACACACACACATAAGCACGGTCCCCAGCAGATGTGTGGAAGCTTCACGAATAGGAAGTCTGCTTTAAGTCAGGGCACCGCTCGGCTGGACCAGTCTCGCTGTGAAAACAAACATCCCCTGAGCTGTGAGCAGTACAATGATGTAACAGCTTTGATCACCCAGCGAGGGCAAGGTTTGCTCAAGGGTCAGTGGAACATGGAATCCAATCAATAAACACATTACTCACCTATCTACATCGCACACACACACATACCTCAACACAGACACCAGGGTTGACTGAAAGGTGTGTATCACCTCAAACCTAAACTGGGGCTGAGCTTCCTTTTCGCACCAGTCACTTCCTCTGAGTCACTTCCTGCTTGACCCTTCCCACCTGCTTTCTCTTTACTCCAGTGAGCACAACACTATGTCATCTTGAGCAATCAGGAGTCGGTCGCCTTCATTCCTCTGTAGCTGGATGTAAAGTAAACGCCCTTTTTGTAAACATGTGAAGTGTAATCTTACATTCATAGGTGATATTTTAACCCCACCACCCATCCAACCACTTTCCTCTAATTTTCTGGGTCCGGGCTCTACAGAAAGCAGCAGCGCAGAGGCTCCTGTACCTGCACATATTCTGTCTCCGTCTGCCAAAATCCTGAGGCATTCACAGGCTGGACAAGATATTTAAACCCAGAGCATGTTCTGGGTTTACCCCCGGGTCTCCTCCTAGTTGGATGCACCCAGAATACTTCCACAGGAAAGTCTATATGAGGCTTCTTAATTAGAAACCTGAACCAGTCGGCTCTTTTCAATGCATATGTGCAGCAGTACTCCACGTTCTGATCTTGTCTCTAAAGGTGAGCCCAAAGACTCTGCAAAGGAAAAAGTGTCCACAGTCTTATTTCTTCAGCAGCAAACTGGTTGTGATTGTGAAGGGAAAGACGTAGCACTTTCAGAATCACCTTGATACAACATCGACGGAACTGAAGCAGTCTGCTAGTCAATCATCTGCCAGTATTTAACCTTCATCTGTGGTTATGACCCCAACACTGGAAAACATTCGGATGGAGCAGCAAATCAGTCATTTCAGTCCACCATTTTTACAGAGTACCAGGCCCCAGACTTGGAGGTGCTGACCCTCCTCACTGTTAACGTTTATCGAGTCCAACAGGTTCCCCGATAATCTGATCCAATTTACCACAGCTGGTCATCAGCTGACTGCTCTGCATTTCTCTTTATTCAGGATACTTGCTTCAGATCTAATGTTATGACTGCAAAGTTCATCATCAATCTTTGGCCTGGCGTTCTACTGCCACGTGCACTTATGAAACATGGTGTTGGTTAGCCCATGATAGTGCAGTTCAATAACAAAATACCACTTGATTTTAATATCCAAGTCACTCCAGGCTTCTCCTTCTTTGCCAACATGAGCAGTGATCTTTATGAAGTCTCAAGCTGAAGCTCTCTCCAGAACCCAAGCAACGGATTCCAAGAAGGCTGGGCTCTGAAGTCCTGTTCAACATATAAACAGATGCGAGTCAGAGCTTTGCTCTCTGCAACAGGTGTCGCTGGACGTGATCCTTTTGTACTCATGGGTAAAAATCAATATTTCATATAATGTACCTGGAGACTACTGAGTGTTCTCACACCACCTGGTGCTTCTTACCTCGGACAAATCCATAAAGACATTTTAATGTTTTATTCTACAACATAAAATAGGTCAGTATTTTAGCCCACTCGTGTTTGTTTTAAGCTTCTACGTGTCTTATAAAAGGCGGTTGCTAACATGTGGCTAAATGAAAGACTATGACCGTATAAACATTAGCTTTTTACTGACGATTATATTTACGATTCAAAATTGATAAAAGTGGTTTTCATTTGTGAAGATTATGTTGCTGAACAAAACATGTATCATAAACTTTTGTTTGTCACAGAGCTTATTTTCTGCAAAAGCCGAAAAGCCACTAGAAAAATCCCTTTGGCTTTTTTGTGGAGGGAACCAGGGTGATGCTAACCTCTGGGTTGGCCTACTAGAAACACATCGTCCCCATAGCACTCTAAGCTGAACTACAGAGTAAAAGATGTAAAGGTTCAGTTGATGATTAATAAAAGTCACGGCTAAACCACTATACATGAATGAGCATGACGTCATGCTGCTTTTTCATACCTGCAATTTAATATTCAAGAACTTTCCAAATGATCCTTAACTGTGTCCTTTTGATTATTTGTGTTTCTGTAGAAAATGTATTTGGAGTCTCCTCTGTCGGAGCTCAATTTCTCTCTGAGGTGAAAGAAACAGCATCTCATCTTTGAGGAATGCTTTCCCGCCAGGGTCTCACTTTGTCTGCTGGGCATGAAGGAATGACCTAATACTTACAAAGACACATATGCACATACACACCTTTTTTTGTATTTATTTCTTCTGCTGGTCATTGACATTGTCAGGTTATTCAGATTCACACTTTCCTCTGAGTTGGCCTTCAGAGATCAAACAAGGACAGGCAGCAGATGGGAGACATTTTATGTTTTTAAAATCTTCTATCACTAAAAAACTTACATATACAAAGATACAAAGAGAACATTTATTTAAAGTGTGGTGGCAGCTGTCACCAAACTCATAGTGTCTATCGCAATTTTCAGCAATCAGATATTTTTCTAATAGCAGCTTTGAACTGCCAGTTATAAAAGGGTACTTTGGCTGAAACCCTCTACTGAAAACATCATCGGCCTCTTTGGGCATCATCATGAGGAAGATAAATGTTCTATATGTCAGAGGCTAAGCTGCACTGGTAAATCAGTCCCCCTGGCATGTGGTCATGCAATTAATAAAAAACACTTCAGCTATAACATTTCAGTACCTTCTGATTTATCCCCAGCCCTGCTTGCGGCTCATTCCTCATCTGGACTTGTTGTTCTTCTTGTACACACCAGGTACAACCTTCTCTGTTGCCCTGTGCAAAACACCTCTTAAAGTACAGTACAGTACATGCAAACGAACAGCAGAGAGCACTGTGCTTGTGTGCTCTGATAAGTCAGGCCTTTCGTTGCATTTACCTTGACTGTTAGTTGCCACAGTGTAAACGGAGTAAAGCAACTGAGCCCTAAACTTTGGAGAGTGAAGTGTCTAGCGTTGTCCAGTCAAGGTCACCATGATCCTCACGACCGCTTCTGAACCTAAACATTAATCCAGACTGAAGCAGCTTGATTGTTGGGGACTGAAGTCATATTGTTGATGTTAGTGCTGCAGTATGAACCAGGTATTTCAGTAGTGTGTGAGAATGGGGAGCTGCTGTACATGCATCCTCGTCACTTAGAACAGAGTCCCAGTGCATACGTCAACCTAACTGGTAAAGCCGGGCTCAGACTGCAGTTTTTAAATCCTAATAGATTTTGAAATTAGGTTGCATCACGCACATAAGGAGAAACTTCGCAGATGTTCCTCTCTATAATTTCAAACATGCACACACTACAGGATATTATTAAGATTATCGTGCCAGAGGGAGCAATCAGGAGGAAATGCACCACCTCATGTGATCTCATGTGATCTCACGTGATCTCACGGGGAAGCAGATGTAAACAAAATTGTGCAACGTTAGAAATATTTTGGAGTGACAACAATCAATAGCAGAAGGTTAAACAAATCTGGATGAGAAAATGTTTTTTTTGTGGTCGTCTCGCTAAGTGTTTGTCTATTCTTCAATGGGAACTGGGGGTCAGTTTTAATATCTGTCAATAATAGTATGCTAGCTAACGTTAGCCTCAAAGGCTAGAATCTTATCAATGTGTCAAAGTTAGTGAAGTAGAACCAAAGTTCTATTGTCTTCTTTATTCCATACATTCTTCTTTGTCAAACTCTGGCACCTACTTTACCCACGATGCAAAGCCCCAAAAGGCTTCATACAACTTTTTTCATATATGCAGTTGCACTCCCTGAGACATGTAAACAGACTTTAATGTGTAAAATTGGCGCACATCCTCTTTTAATATGCCAATTTACCTATGGTGAATGTGAGAACGCTGACATTTGGAAAGAGATATAACAGATAAATCTGTGCTGTTTTACTTGTGAAACAATGCAACACATATGCAGGTCAGAAGAGAAGCATCTTTCATCTTTTCATCGTCCAGGAGGACCCGGAGTCCAGAGACTTGTCCCAACTAACAGAAAATGAAGGCGTGGGTTGTCAAAAGAAAAGAAAGAAATATGTTTAATCTATACAGAAAAAAGTGAAGCATTATAATGACTTCATCCTCTGTTAACTTCATCACTATCCACAGAACTAGGCATCCTTTTATCACCACATCTCCTTTGGTGCTGAAAGGACAGCGGCTGGCCAAACTGTCCTCACCATGATCCTCACTGTCTAATAAGAAAAAGACCAGGAAACTGTTTTTACCAGCAGAAAACCAGTAAAAAAAGTTCAGAGTGGCACTGTGGGCCTTGATGGATTGCTGCAGTTTTGGTTCACAAGTTCAAACTGGAAAATCAGCCTAATGTGAATGACACACTGTGAGGGGGTTGTGCTTCACTAAGCGCGCTAAGAAAAAAAAAAAAAAGAAACTTTTGGAGCATGTCGGTGTGAACTGACACATTTGCAGGAATAGAAGCTTATCGGTTGCGTGAGATGAACGACTGATGGACAGCTTGAACCCTCCAGAAGCACTTAAAAATGTTGTCATTGCGAATTGCGCATAGCTCGGTTGAGAGGGGAACGACAGATAAAGAAAAAGTGAGAGGGAAAAGAAAGTTGAAAGAAAGCGGAAATGTCGAGAGAAGCCAAAATCTTGACTTTCCCCGTATAAACCACATAAAAAAGCGTTGATATGTGGACACGCAGTTGTTTACAAGGTATGCAGCCTTCAGACTTGACTGTGTAATTGACTGCTGTATCCCACTTTGTCCAAGGTATTTCATTCTTTTATTGACGTATTTGGCCAAAATTACGGTTGGCGTGCAAAGCTCTCTCATGGCAACTGCTATCAATTTGGTCAGACGCACTTCTATCAAATTATAAAACAATTTATCGCCCCTCTGAAGATGTAATGTTCTATGAATTTTGCTGCCGTGACGCAAATGGCAGCCTGGCAGCGCACATATCAAACACAAATTTGGAGAAAGCGCACGCAGATTGTATGGCCGTACCTCCTTCTCTTTCACGCAAGGTTATTTTTTTTAAATGATACCTTCAGGCTGTCTCAAACTCTTCTTCCTCATCTTCCTTATCTTTCCCTGTCTGTTCCTTCTGTCTGACAATTACCCCTTTATATCCACTGGGACGCTGCTCTTCAGAGATTAAAAGCAAATCCCCCCTTCATGTGGCCAATCATCATGGTCTGGTAGTGGTTGTGACCGGTGCTGAAGTGCCAAGAAACAACAGTGAGGGGTTTGTCAGTGATCTGTTGTTGTTGTTGTTGTTGTGTTGCTGGTCCTTTTTTACCTTTTATTCAATGGAAAGGTAGACAACCAAGCCCAGATGTTATTTATTAAAGGCTTTGCTGCCAATTGTGTGTGAGTGTGTGTGTGTGTGTGTGTGTGTGTAACTGCCAATTACAGCTAGTTACAAGGAAGCTGTCTGCTTTAACAGAAGTGGATGAATTCCCAGGCAACCCGTAGTGAAACCTGTTATAGGATGGAGAAAGGAGAACATTTAAGCTCAAGGGTTTACCTTTATAGGCGGCATTTGTGTGTTTGTGCATAATTGTGTGTGTGTGCATTGGTGTTGCACTGTAAATGTCCCATTTGCGTTCTCACTCTCTCTCCCCCTTTACCCCACTCTGGTTTTCTTCTCACCCCTCTCCTCGCAGTTCATCAGGTTCATGATATGTGCCTCTCTAAACCCGTTTCAGTGGATGATGTGAGACATGGTGCTGTCATTGCAGGAGAAAATATGAAATGATTAGGGTGCAGTTTTGGGTTAGCTTAATATTACTACATTATTAAAATCCAACTTTTGTGGTCATGAAGGTTTGATTTGAACTCCTTTACTCTCCAACTAGTTTTAGCCAGGTGCACAAATGAACTGTTTTGTTTTTTTTACAGTGTTTTGAATGTAGTTCAGGGTGACACAAATTACTTCCAGTACTCACATGCCATATAAATCACACATCCCAGTCTGACTAGCAAATGAAACTTCGTGCCTCAGAGGCATCGTCTTGAAACTTCACAGTTTGTTTAGGCTTCTGTCATGCAACTCTACCAACTTCACTCAAACTACCTATTACATTATCACTTCTAAGGGTTGGATAAGAAAGCTGATCACTCTGCTTCTGTATTAAGTAGAGAGCTGGAGTCAGGATGTAGTTAGCCTAGCTTAGCTTAAAGACTGGAGAATATGATACACTTAGCCTGGCTTTGCCCAAAGTTTAGAAATACTTAGCAACGTCAGTTTCGTTATTTTATTATGTAATTATATAATTTTGTTAAAATCTACAGTAAAAGAAATGTAAAAGTGACAGTAGGTGGTTTTAGAGAGAGTTACATGCTGTAGCTATTTCTTGAAGAGCAACCACCAGTGACTGTGGAGTCTGGTCCTCACAGCGAGGCTGATAGGTTTGGTAACACCGTGTCTATCCAAGACAACAGTATCTGGCAACTGGCACTACGGCCAGACTCAGATACGTAGCACATATATAAACACAAACTATTGTTTGACTAGGAAAAGCTCTAGTACATGACTTCCTGTAAAATCACAGGATTTTTACATTTTCCTTTTGAATATATTAGACAAACAAGATATAACATGCTAATTGGTCGTTTTTAGATAGCTTTTTGAAGCTGCTGCTTCCCCCTGCCCGCAGTCTTTATGCTAAGTTAGGCTAACCACATCACATGAAATCAATATGAACCTTCTTATCCCACTCTTGGAAAGAAATCAAACAAGTTTATTTCCCAAATGTTCCACCACTCATTAAAATTTTAAAGAAACAAAACACAGTTTCTAGGGAGCAACATGTTAATATTGTTAGCTTGAGTTGGATGCAAAGCAAAATCATGGTGGTGTTGTCATCTTATTTTGGAGGAAAGTGATGTTGGCTCTTTGCAAGTCATAAAAAATGCCTGGCATGGTAAAACAAACATTCATGAATTAAAGCATATATGCATAAATGGCAGTATTATTTAAGTGGGACTTCTTTTATTTCGACTTATACACTTATACGCGGCTATCAAATGTCTGATAGACATTAAGATTCCACAGTAAAAACATTATCATCTATAAAGCACCTGTCCTTTCCATTAAGAAGCTGAGAAAAACAGCAGTGGATTGGCTAGAAGGGTCCACACACACACAGACACACACACACAAGCACACAAGCACACTAAGGGTTCAGGCCTGCACAACTGAACTGACGACAGCAGGCAGGACTTCAAAAGGTGAGACATCCCATAACTCACATCAGTCTCCTGGCAAACCTTGATTTTTCCAACCAATCATACTTTAAGAATGTTGAGGGTAAACAACTCCAGCTGAATGACAAGTTCCTCAGAGTTGTGGCTCTCCCCCTCTGAAAACTGGATCTCCACAATCTATGTGTGGTGTGTGTCATCTCATTTCCTCTGTGTAGAACATGATGTTCCACTGTAGATCGATATGGATTTACTGAACCTGATATAAGTCCGTTATCTTCATAAAGACGATTCATTTGGTGTCACCTTTGGTCATGTTTGGTGTCATGTCCTCAGTGTGCCTGACGCTCCGTGAGAGTGTTTCCATCCACCCCTTGAAATTACGCAAAAAGTTTTGTGCTTGGAAAAGTTGGTGTAGAAATAAAAGCAGAATGCCACAGTGCAGTGGAAAAGAATTGCTGAATAAAGCACGTGAAAATTCATACCATTTCTAATGTGCCTGTGTTAATTATTCATTTATCTTTTGTTACATGTTAAAGATAAAAACAAATCCTTTTTTCTCTTACCGAAAAAAATGTTTTTCATGACTCATCCTGCACTCAGGATGAGTCCAATCAAATGTGATTTGCGGTGACACTCATTAGCAGTGGGTAAGTCGCTCAGCAATATGTAGTAGATGTGTGTTTGGATGTCAGATTGTAAACCTGTAAAAATGAAGAATGTGGTAGACGTTATTATTTAACCCTTATCCTCCTCCTCCTCCTGATTTAACAAAGGATAAAGGGGAGATGTGTGTGAAGGACAGTTTTGAAGCAGGTTCTATATTAATACTGTGAAAGTATCAAAGCACCCAGATCCAATCCAAGTTTGGCTCAGATATTCCAGTTGTGAAGGTATTTCTCTGGTAGGTATTTCTGGAGGTATTTTTCTAACCCAACTGGAACCACAGTTATGTAGACAGGTAATGGCATGCCCCTTGCCTTTGGAAGGAACACTAGGTTACCACTGTAGGTAGTAAGCTTGTTAGCCGCACATGCTAATGTTTGCAACTTAGAGTAAAGCAAGCAGACAGACATGCAGTTTCCAATCCGTTCTCTACATTCTTGCTATTGTGTTTTTGATTTTGTAAATCCTACACACACAAAAAGGCACCACCCTCCAGACTCTACATACACAAAGTATTGCTCTTGTTAGAGCCCCATGCACACTGTTTTGGCATGTAGCATTTCAGTTACTAATCTATGATTGGACAGTGATTGGGTTTAGCAAAGTAATTGCTATTACTGTTATTATTTATTTATTATTTTTTAATATGTCATACCTGCAGCCAATTGGATCCAAACCATCCACAGCACTCAAACTGCTGCACCACATAAAACCCCTGCTTCCTGATATTGGAAATTCTAAGTCTGACTGTAGCATGTGTGAAAGAGGAACTTTATGGATGTTTTTCCTATTTTCAATAGGTTTGTGAGTAGAAATCCTGTGCAAAGACATCACTGCCCATAACCATACATTTCAAATAACCAACATTTGATGTCAGTATCGTACACATTCACAGTATCTCCCATAGTGCCCACCCACTATCAGGCTAGATTTTCCTGCCCCAGGCAGATTTACTGATTTTACTAAATAGACAGATTTACAGCACTTCCCAATAGGATCTTTAAAACTCTACCAATGTCATTTTAGGATAAGTCGGCTGGCCAGAGCTGTACAAATGAAATGCAGGATCATGTTCCTCAGATGGTGGGAAGTACAGCCTGTTACACCAACTGAGAGAAAATACATTTCAATATGTTTTTCACAATCTGAGCCGCTCAAAATGTGCTCATTTCTCTTGCCAAAGGTTCAGTTGTCACTTCCAGGATGGCATAAATCATCAAACATTCATTTTCTTTTCTTTTTTTTCTTCTTCTTTTTTATTTTTTATTTAAAATGTCATTCGGCTGCTGCTCTGCCACAATCTCTAATCTGTTCACTCACAGTAAATCAAGGATATCTGTGCTCTGTTAAAGTTGTAGCATTCTTGGAGAGGCTTATGAAATTATCTTGAGGATGTGGGATCGTAATAACTCAGTAGGGGACCTGTTTGTGGCCTGGGCAGAGATTCGTGATGACGAACTGTCTCAGGAATAAAACTTATGGATGAAATAATCAGGTGATAACAATACATAGAAATCCAAAAGAATTCTCCACACACTGTTTTCAAGTTCATAGTAACCATGACGAGCTGGCCAGGTCGGCAGCCATCGATGGTGAAGTACTGTTCTCATTCACTTCCAGAATCAATTTCATTTTTTAGCTGTCTGTCAGCAGTCGACACACTAGAGAAACATTTTGTGTCTACGTACTTTTTTTATTCCCCTGGTGTTGAGTCAGGTCCATAAATGCCATGGCAGCACACAGCGTTCACAGTGTTAAACGTCTCCTTTGACTGAGATATTTGTTATAGTCGAATTAGGTGCAGTTTCTGTTCTCCTGGCCAGCGAGGCCACCCACATCAAGCATTCCTCTCGTCATGACAGTGTGCAGCGGGGTTCCTCAAACTGTTTTTAATGGGGTGTGTACTGCGGCTCTGCTGCTTCAGGTGGTTTACAGAGGAGACAGGCAGGAAAGATGGGATCGATCAGATAAAAAGTGGGTGGCGGCGCTCGAACCCGCAAAGTAATAATGTTAGGTGTCTCAGTCCAGCGCAGAGCTAGTTTCATGTTTTCAGAAACCTATATCTCCACCAGTGCCGTGTGTTAATGGGCTTATGTCTCTGTGTCTGAGCAAAGCCTTGTTAAAGGGTTCATGAACAGTCAGCTTTGAGCCAGTCTCCTCCTGCTGCACAACTTTACACCATGTGAGAGAGGCAGCTTGGGAGTGAGAGCAGACAGGGATGTGAAAGTGTGAGAATGGATCATCCATCTGTACTTGGCTAACAGTTTTCTAATCACAGTCCATTTGACACTGCCAAAGGCAAAATATGTGCCTTGACATCAGTGACTGAGGTGAGGCCAAATGTGCAATATGGTTCAAGAGAGCAATATAATGGTTTTTCTGGACAGATTTTCTAAAGGAGAGTTCCTGTTTATCACGACTCTGTGTTTTATGTTTTTGGTTTGAAGTCTGAATGAAGTCTGAAAGGGCAAGAAACACAAGCAGTTAGATGATCAGACAGGTAGTGACAAGCCAAGTATGGAAGATTCAGTCTCTGAAGGTGATGTTGAACAGACAGTACAGGTTGTAATTTGCCTGATCTCCTTTGTTTTCTCCTCCAGACAAGTTTAAGTAAGATCTGGATTTATTTACAATCCGTCTGATAGTCTGTCCGCTCATGATTGTTGTCTCAACAAACTTCTCTTTAGTATCGTTGCCTTGTTCAGAGATCACAGCAACAATCCACTGTGATGAATTGGAAAGATGGCTGAAATTACAAAAATAGGTTCCGAATACCCAGATTTTATTAACCCACAATTATCCTTACATTTGTAAAATGTTGAAAACTTATTCTGAGACTAATGAGATTCAACAAGACCGTCCTCACAAAAGACATTAAGGGTATCGGTCGTCAAGTCATTTGATTTATGTGGCCTTAGGAATGACAGTATTTTAAGATGAAAACTGTCATTGTTATAGTGCCACAAAATTGTCAGAGAAATTGGTGCAGTGCTTTTTTAATTCCCAAGTACTTCTTAAATACTTAAATAACAGCACAGTCGGAGAAATGCACACGGTCCACATTCAGAAACTGAGCCTTAAAACGAGCCGACGCAACGTAACTTTGTGATGTCACAGCAAACCAGTCACCAGCCTCAGCTGCCCCCAGCACAGCCCAACCAGACCCTCAGACCAACCTTGCAGGATTTGGTTTCTCCGAGTGTTTGCTGTTTCCCGTGTTATCGATCGTGTTGTTTCATGAGTTACACGTGGACTGAAAACCAGCTGTTAGTACGGCTTTTTGTGTGCGGCCTGCAAACTTGCTTCCTCACAGTTCAGGGGTGATATCCACGAGCAGGAGTCAGCTCAGTACTATGTGGCAAAGTTTAGCTTGCTTTAAACACTGCAGGAAGTGACTGACAGAATTGTCCCCCCCCCCCCCTCAGGGTTTACTGTAGTTGTTTGTACTCTGTGCTGAGACCGTTCGGCACTGAGTACAAAGCTCTACAAACTTGGCTCATCTCACCTGATGCTGAGACCAGCTCTCATACACACTCGCTGTTCTCGACACTTCCCGAACATGCCGAACTGCAACCGAAGCATGCTGATCAGACCGCATTCCCCGACTAGTTTATGACTCGGTGCTTGTTAAGCCTGTGGATATTACTCCTGATTCCTGCTGCCTGTGGACTGTGGAGCGACTCGCTGCACCCTGCAGTTAAATGACACAACTTTTGGTGCCTGTCAGTATTATTAACTTTGCATTTTAATTTGAATATTTCTGTCACCTCCAGGTTATTTTTTAAATTTCTTTCACGGTCATGATACAACATACAGTACAGCAGGGTCCCCACAGCTGTCACTCAAACCACCGTGCCCTCAGTTCTGTACAACTTTAATCCTTAGTAAAATTTAAAGTGGTGAGTTGTCACGAAGCGGGAAATTAGATATACAGAGCCAAACTGTTTCATGTTTGTCTCTGCTGTAAAGTGGGGCATTATAACATGGAAGTCTATAGGGATTGACTCACTTTTTGAGCCAGCCGCAAGTGGTCATTAGTGGAACTGCAGTTTCTTTTTGCACTCGTGTTGGCTTCACTTTTACGCCCTGCAGTTTGCCACTAAGTGTGATACTGGAAAACTCGAATTACTACATACATTTGTAGGTTTGTACAGAAGCCCTGAAAGGCAAGTAAAAAAAAAAAACATTATTTTTTTGCCTCTCTGGGGTTGTTTTCACAGATGGAAAAAAAAGACTCACCCTGGCAAGATACATTTTGTCCTTCAGGGCTTCCTTACTAAACACTCCCACTAGTGTTCATTTTGTTGGCGGTTTTTCAGATTTTATTTTTAGTCAGTTTATAGTCTAAAACTAAAATTATGGACATTTTAATCTTCAGTCAACAGAAATTTAGTTGATCATTTCATGTCAGTCAAGATCGAGAATGATCATTTTAGTCAAACCTCAGCAAACTGCTTTAAAATAAGTTTCCATCCAACAGAGGAAATTGTTTAACCCCTTTCTGTCTTGTGTTTTTCTTGCTCTCTACTGTAGCTGAGAAGGAAAATAAACAGCTCTCATGCTGTTTTCTCCTCTGAGCTTCTGCCTCAAACAGTTGAAAATGAGCGACCGTCAAGCCCCAGTCGCATCGACACTGTTTTCATTTCAGTCTTTAAATGTGTTTCAGTTAGCCTCATGAAGGCCTGTATTATGAGACAGTTGTGGTAAACACGGGCAGTGCGTAATACAGAGGTTAATATATTCACAAATACGAAGTGAATTTCTGAAGTTGGGTGCTCGGACAGATTGATGTTGGGCGCAATTTCCCATTTACAACTCAACTAGCTCAGATACTGAGAGAATAAAACACTGTTTCCTTTTTATATGCCTCCTTACACACTAGACAGATATTCCAACCAGCTTTGCAATTAACATGCTAAGTGCAAAGCCTCACAATGTCACTTTTCATTTACGTCTGCAGCACTGTTTATATCTTTCACTCGTGTGTCAGTCTCCACGCTGAGTAAACACCTCTCTCTGACAGCTGCTACACACCTCCACCACTCTGTGGCACTTGGCCTACAGTTTACCAGCTGGTGACACAAGCTAGGGCTGACAGGGAAGACATAGGTGACCACCTCAGAGCAGCCATCACTCACACATACACGTATTTACACACACACACACACACACACACACAGAGGCAAGGCTCTTGTAGAAGAAAGGCCCAGGTGATCACTGTAGGGCGTCCATCACTTCACACACACATATTGTATAAATACACACAGACAGGCACTGCTTGTGCTGAGGAGGGTCACAGATGACCACCTCAGAGCACCCATCACTTCACACACCTTCACATACACACACACACACACACACACAGTCTTGGCTTTTCCAAGCAGAGGGTTTTTCCTCTTTACAGTGAAACACACACCCCGGTGGCCAAATGCCCTTTTGACGTACGCAGTGCCAGCTGGGAAAACATAGCTAACTGCGTGTGTCACAAGCAGCCTGAGCAGCAGGAAAGGAGCCCTGAGGAGGAGGAGGAGGAGGTCAGAGGGTTTCTTCTCTTTCATGTGAGAGGCTCAGGTGAATACAGGTGTTATTATCCCTGATTATATCGGTTCTGTCTGCTGCAGATTTGAAAATAAAAAAATACAAAACTACAGTTGACACATAATTGCAAATTAATTTCAAATCATTTATTTTACAGTGTTTTGACATGGGTTGGAAATGCTGTAAGAAAAACTCCTAACGATTCTTTGCTTTTTTATGTCAATTTTATGTTGGCGATTTTGGTGGTCAAAGGTCAAGGTCACATATTCATACAGTAATTATGACACAATTTAACACAAATGTCTATAAGGATAAAGTTAAGTGATGACAGTTCATATCCTAATGGTCAAAGGTCACTGTGACATCATAATGTTCTGCAAAAACACTTCTGGCCATTATTCAGTGCTGTAACTCAGGCAACCAACCAATATGTGACCATATTTCCTGTAACTTGGCTGGTTGGTGGAGACATACATTCACAAAGCCGCTACTTTAATCATGTTCCACATGTAAACTGAAAATAGTGAATTGTGATTTTGTTTATGCAAGAGTTTAAGATCACCTCCATTTTATTGGGATTTTTTGTAGGTTTTGAAACCTACTTCATGTGGGTGTTTGTGTTATTTTTATAACCTTGGAGATGTTGAAACTCTTTCAGGCATCAAAACAGTGCACGCAAGGATTATGCAAAAGTCGGGGGATGTTGACCCGGAGGTGAAGGAAAACTTTTAGCTGAACAGTCGGTGTTTTAAATCTGCTGGTGAAAGGTGGGTGGACAGTGACTGAGAAACACTTTTCTCCCTCAGCATCTACTGTCAAGGTGCCCTTCCACTTCCATCTGCAACAGCACAGTTGAAGGCTGTGAATGGACTGCGTGTGTCGAGGTGGATCAGCTGTTGTTTTTGCCTTTTCTCAGAATAAATGGAAGTTAATGGCTCAGATCACTGATGTCTAATGCAGCCGACCATGCCTGTATCTGATCAGTTAGTCAGTAGAATCTCATTGTTATACATATAAATGAATAAAAAACAAATCACTTTTTAGATTTCTGTAAGACAGGAGGTGATGTTTCTTCCATAGACTCTACAGGTACACGCTGCACTCACAGTGTGTGTTGTGCAAAGCGATGCTCATCTGTTTTACATTTGTTGTGTGTTTACACAGAGCAGAGAGACATGTCTAATGTCAAGTTACATTAATCGGCCCTTTCAAACAACAGGCATGTTCCTGTGTTTCATATATTTCATTTAGCCCTGGCGAAGCAGAACTGTCCTCATCTTACCTCAAAGTAAATTAGAATAATTATAGTATAGTACAAGTATAAACTTGAATTCACTAAGTCGTGTACTATTTATGCAATTGCCCGACCGTCTGATCTGATGAACTGCAGTGATCTAAAAAGAGAAAATCCAGACCCCAGAAAACAGATTCTTATTCTACAGGAACTCCTTGTGTGATTTGTGCCTTCTCAGTATCCCACCGTCTTTCTCTCTGCTGCAGAAACCCTTCTGAGCTTTGTGGATGACATCTTGTCGGGGGCCAGGTCTCCGTGTGTGATGTTAGGGGACATCCCCAACCTCCTGTCCTCTTCTGTCAGTATGATCATTCGCTGCCTGGAGCCTGACACCATATATATGTAAGTTACTTTCCTGTTTTTCTCCTGAACATGTAAAATAAAGTGATGATTGAACCAGACACTAGACTGCAGGCCTCACCACTTCTAATAAAATTTTCTCTACTGTCAGATGTGTTTTTAAATTGAAGGTAAAGCAAAACTGTGCCTTGCTATAGTCACGCAAATTTGACTGCCGGACTGTTTGTGCACTCAGAAGTTGTATCTCGATTTCTGTGCATTCATAATTTATTCAGCCCAACTGAAGTTGGAAGGTGAATTCCAACATTTCCAAAGCGTCATATTTATGTTTTTAACACGTGTAGAAATAGAAAACAAAGCAATTTAAATTTGAAGCACATTGTAGTTTTAAGCAGAGTTGCTAGATTGAGCGACTTTTTTTTTTTTTCATAAAATCACCTAGCAACGAACCTAGCGACAAACCTCAGTCACTGTCCAGAGAAGAGAGTTAGCAGTGCTGCAGTGTGGCGGAGAGGCACCACAGAGGCGGAGCAGTACGTTCAGTTCACACAGCAGCTGACATGAACATGAAGGAGCTGTGCGCCGTGTGAGAGCAACGTATTCTGCTGCTTCTAATTTTCTCTCTGAGCGATCACTTTACATGTAAATATACACAAAGTCGCAGCACAGACTTTGTCTTTAACTTATCTGTTTGGGGATTTTGTCAGACAACGTCGCAGTTATTTGTCTTTGAAAGCAGTTGGTAACACCGGCTTTGTGACATTTGACAGCTGGATTTTTTTTAATGAATGTTAAATGTAAAAAAATATATATATATATATATATAAAAACAAACACTCTTAGAAGTTTGACATTGATCTTCCTCTGTAACTCTGCCCCTGTAAGTTTCTACTGTATGTGTAAAGTTTGAGGCGATTACCATCTTTCAAGGGATTCTGCCAAAGAAAAAAATATTTCATATCCTGCACAGCACAGATACACATGTACGTTAGCATATCATAATTGTAGCATAGTGGTGTCAACCAAAACGCTTGAGGCTGGGTTTACCCTGCAGGGTCCGGGGCTTTAGTTATTCTAAGTAATTCAATATTCTTCAAGTGCTCAGGAGGTCACATACAGACTAAGTTAGCGATGTCCTCACATACTGTGTCGATGTGATACCTTTACTGACCCAGGTAATTCAGGGTTTATTTTTAAAGTCTTTAAGAATTTGAATCAGGATAATTAGGGTTAATTTTCTGGGTATTTTTGCTTCCAGTCAGGGCTGAAAAAAAAAAATTGACCTCTGAAGTAAATTTTTATTATAAAAAAAGGACAAAGACAATAAAAAAAAAACTGTCCTTCTTTCCATTTTGTGTTCAGAGAGTTCTGTATTGTGTCTGTGTATGTTTACACCTGCAGAGAAGAGAAGTTTAACAATGTGATGTAGTGAACGAGATGTGGGTTTTTTTTTATTTTTCCTCTTAGCACACACATGTATTCTCACACACCGGATACTCAGATGCTCTCATACACATGCTGACACTTATCTCACCAACAGCTTGCCAGGAATGAAGCCACACACACACACACACACACACACACACACATCACAGAGGAAGAGTAAGGTGGAGTGAAAGAAATGCAGGAGTGGGAGCGAAAATAAAAAAGAGCTAAAAGAAGCACGGGAAAAGTTTTAGGGCAGAAAAAGAAAGAAAAGCAGAAAAAGAGTGAGGGGAAAGAAAAAGAAAAAAGATCAAGAGTGAGGTACAGAGGGGATGAGAGAGTTTGAGCACAACAAAAGCAAATAGAAAAAGGGCAAGAAGCCCGTGGACAGAGCTTCTTCAAACAGTTTTGATGTATGTGGACTGAGTGAGCAGCTACACATGCCCTTTTAATCCCAGCATCAGTCGGGCTTCTGCTCTCTCTATCCCGTCTGGCAGCTCATTCATCTCCCCGAGCCGAGGCCTCGTCTCTCCCTTCAGGGCAGTGCACGCCCTTCATAGAGACAGAGTCTGTATTAAGCTTGAGATTGGCGCCTTGTGAGGGGGAAAATATATGGCGGGGTGAGAGTTTTTGTACATTCTGGCAACACAGAAAAGATTCTCTGAAACTGCATCAAAAGTTCAGTCTCTGAAGATGAGTTTGAAAGGTTTAAATGTTTAAAGTCTGTTGCTGTTTTCACTGAAATATCCATATGTGTGATCCATTCATCTTTTCATCTGTAACTATAATTTGAATAAAACTCTAAATCTGGCCAGGCTGATGATAAAATGTTCTTTTCTTGCACGCTCTATCTTCTGCTACCGTTTGAATGGCTGCCTCTTTGTTTGACGCTGCAGGTGGATGCAAGTTGCATTTTGGCCACTAGGTGGAGATATCCATTCAGTGAAATGACAGCTGATCAGTTGTGTAGAGATGTGCTTATTGTCAGTCTGGCACCAGCGAACGCTCTGTATTGATAACGCAGGCTCTCATCTCCACCGAGGGAAGTCTTTTAATTGATTCAGCAGCAGCGGGAACAGCAGCAGCTGCCAGATGTTTGCTGCTGCTGATATAATGTTGGTTCAGCAGATTCATTCTGACTGAAAAACAGTTTATCACTCAAAATCAGGAGCAGAGTTGATATGTATTTGTGTGTGTGTGTGTGTGTGTGTGTGTGTGTGTGTGTGTGATGTGTGTGTGTCTATGTGTGTGTGTGTGTGTGTGTGTGTGCATGTGTGTCTGCATGCGTGTGTGTCTGTGTGTGTGTGTGTGTGCATGTGTGTGTGTCTGTGTGTGTGTTTGTGTGTGTGTGTGTGGCTGCGTGCATGTGTGTGTGTCTGTGTGTGTGTGTGTGTGTGTCTGCGTGCGTGTGTCTGTGCGTGTGTGTGTGTGTGCTGCGCGTGTGTGTGTGTGTGGCTGTGTGTGTGTGTGTGTGTCTGCATGCATGTGTGTGTGTCTTTGTGTGTGTGCGTCTGCATGCATGTGTGTGTGTCTGTGTGTGTGCATGCATCTGTGTGTGTCTGTGTGTGTGTGTGTCTGTGTGTGTGTGCGTCTGCATGTGTGTGTGTCTGTGTGTGTCTGTGTGTGTGTGTCTGCGTGTGTGTGTGTCTGCGTGCATGTGTGTGTGTCTGCGTGCATGTGTGTGTGTCTGTGTGTGTGTGTGTGTGTGTGTGTCTGTGTGTGTGTCTGTGTGTTTATGCGTGCAGGTTCCGGCTTTGGGCAGTAGACAACACAGGGCGCCGTTCCAGTCCAAGTGAGGTCACCATCAAAACTCCATGTCCAACTGTGGATGACGTCAAAGCACAAGGTGAGGAAAGAGACACAGACTTAAGTCAGAGAGGTGACTCATCTTTCAGCCCTGACCGCAGGTGGCTCACAGAGATTCATCTTGAGGTCACATTGATACAAAGAAAAAGGAAACTTTTCACATTGTGCGTTGGAGACAGTTATGCTCATGCTTTGTGTGACAGATATTTTTTTAACAAAAATACATGTAAAATTGTGATGTCCCTCCCCTGTAAGTCACTTTGGATAAAAACATCAAATGAGTAAATGTAAAATCTAAACAAAATTGATGAGTTGAATTTTCTTTATGTTCTAATAACCAAAATCTAATTTGGCTTTCGTTAATTTACAGGACAGACATTTGTATTTTCTGTTGCAGTTATGTTTCAAGACCTCAAAACAGACGTAAAAAGGTCCCATTAAGGATAAAGGTAGATGTCTGTCTTTTTTTTTATTATAGATCAGGTCTAGATTCTATATTAATACTGTGAAAGTATCAAAGCCTCAGTCCACAGAGAAATGCACACAGAAAACTGAGCCTTAAAACCAGCCGTCAGGACTTCTGGAACTTTGTGATGTCACAACAAAGCAGTCACCGCTCTCAGTCATGCCCCAAGCCCCGCCCACCTGGACCCACCATCCAACCTTTGCAGGATTTGGTTTCTCTGAGTGTTTAACTGAAATCTGGTACATTTTTATTTGATCACTCAGATCAAATAAAGAGAGGCTCAGAGTCTCCTCTAACCTGTTGTTATCAGAGCTCCAGAGAGAAGCCTGAGAGAGGAGATGTAAAACTACATTGAGACGGTTTTTGGCTCTTAAAACCACAAATATGTCTTCTTATGGATCAACACTTCAAATAAAACACAGGAGAAGAGGAAGATATGGAGCTTTAAAGAGCAGTTCATAGAGCGAGTGATATACTCGTGTCCTCTCTGGAGCAGAGCTGTTTGTGGAGACTCAAGCTCACCAGTAGAACAGACCTAACCAGGGGTCATTCATCAACCAACACAGTTCCAATTTTCCCACACACAGCTCTCACCGCGCTCTGCATGCCACGAGAACATCATTTGATGTCATCAATAGATGACATATGCCACTCTTATTGAATAAATTCTGGCAGAACCATAAATCTTTTTGCCTAATAATCATGAACTCTACAGCCGGCGTGAAGGGAATTAAACTCATATGGTTTACCTGTAGTAGAGTTGCAGGCGGCGAGTGTTGGTGCTGAACCTTAGAATCGTGTCCTTCCACTCAGTTGTGCATTTGCGGAGACGCTACAATTCCACGAAGGCACAGACAAAAAATGTGTTATTCCAGCCACTCCTCTTTACTGGTAAAAACATTAAAGGAAGGGTCAGAGCTGAAGTCTTTCGCCACCTTCTGCACCAGTGACAGGTTCATAGCAAATGCATTATTGTGGCTCCTGCTGCTGATTTGAATCAACCATTACAAGATGTGCCAGCCACTGAAGTATGACACAACTTGGGCTCCATCTTTTAATTTTAACACCTGGAAGTGGGAATGGTGTGAAATGCAGTATTTCCACTCTGTGGCTCTGTTTTGACCAGATTTTATTGTCATCGTTAAACAGACCAGACCGTGACAGGTGGATGAGGTCCTGACCTGACGACCTGTGAAAAAAACATTTCCTGTTTGAAGCAAAGATCCATCCAGTTTGCGTTTTAGAAGAACATATTAATGATTTATTCATTTTAAAATGGTAATGATACCAAGATACGCGTGTAAAGTGACATCTGTTGTATTATCCTAAAATGCAGTTGAAAGGGAGAAAGAGCATCACATCTCCTCTAATAAACCCTTCATTTCCATTATCTCCCATTATCATTCAACACAAATAAAGGGGGCCTGTGAAAAACAGATGCCCATCACTGAAGTTACCCTCTGGCTACAGGACTGATTTGCCCTAATTGTCCACAGAAATTTTGATGTGGAGTAAATACTGGAGGGAAAAGTTCTCCACCCAAGGGAAGAAACACATCAAACCTTAACTGTGTCTCCAAAACAGCAGCAAAGAAGCGAAAGATGAGTCACCAACATTTAAATCTTCTTCCTCCCTCTTCCTGGAGGATTGTTTGGTATCAAGTAGCACCAGCAGTCAGTTTGGTAAACATTAGTAAGCTGTGTGCTGATTGCTGACATCCCTCATTACTTCACATGCTCTGACATTTGCAGCTGCCATGATGCTGCCTGAAGTTAGTGTTGACCTCTGATTATTTTCATCCTTCCAGAAATAGCCGATAAGATCTATAACCTGTTCAATGGCTACACCAGCGGGAAGGAGCAGCAGACGGCCTACAACACGCTGATGGACCTGGGCGCTCCCACGCTGCACCGCGTGCTCTACCACTACAACCAGCGCTACGAGAGCTTCGGAGAATTCACCTGGAGGTGTGAGGATGAGCTCGGACCCAGGTACCGTTTATCATTCAGCTCCGTTCTTCTGGTCAGGCATTTATAGTTTTTCCTGCCTTAAGAATAAAATGCCAGTCTCTCTGCCAGTTTTTAGAGGAGCTGTTTGTAACTTTTGCTCTTGCTACTAAGCTAAGATTAATATTAACAGCTGTTTACTCACCAGTCTAGAAGAAATGTTGTGAGTCCAGCATCAAACTTCATTTCTTTACTCACCAAGAGCTCGTCTCTATCACGTCTTTTCTTCTACTGAAGTTAGCATGCTAACCAGCTAGCCCCGGCCCATCTGGTCACTTTCCATTAGCGACTCACTGAAGCCTCCAGTCTGCCCTGAGGACGCAGCGCTGATCAGAAGGATTATAACCTCCTGTATTGTAAACACAATGACGGCTGAAGCTCTTGTCAAGCAACAATCACCACCACCTGCTCCCAGCAACAACAAAAAAAATCTGTGTTCGGCAGCAGAGAAAATGTACAAATAGCCTCTTTAAAGCAAAGCAAACAACAAAAGGCATCTCATTTTCAGGGAATGGACATTGATTTTACACCTTATAAGCACCTCTTTGTTTATACCCCCGTAGATAATAAATGAAAATGACAGAAACGGTGAGACAGTCAACCAACTGGAATTCAGTTTATGTTTCAGAAATGCCCACATTTCTGATATGTAAGCTCACATCAGAAATATGCATTCCTTCAAGCAAATTGCTCATCAACTTTAGCTTGATGGCCAATTTATCAGAGGGATCCAACATTATACAAAGCCTTGTAGGTCTGCCCTGAGTCAGACTCATACAGAACACCAAAAGACTGAGCCCTTTTAATAATGTGTAGACTGTGTTCACTGTAATCAGTCTCTGAAATTGCAGATATGTGTGTGCGCCCTTCATGAGCTGCCCTCCCACCAACAAAGTGCAATCTGTCGTACTGAACTTGTGCAATTGACATTGACGTCTTCGAACAATAACAGCACAGCCTGGCTGCAAGATTGAAGAAAAAGTGGCAACTGGACAAGAGTCTGGGTTGGATCACGCTTTGGTGGTGTGAACACCACTTTCAAGTGCAATTTCAGCAGACGGTCCTTTCAAACAAGAAATAGTCACCAGCAATTTCAAATATCTTCGAAAGCCCAGACACTGATTTAGCTGTTTGCAGTTCATAAAAATTAAACACATGGCAGATCTGGACCGGACTAAAGTTACAGATACGCTCCATTAGTGATTACTCTACCCCCTACTGCCTGTGTGAAACTCTTCCCATCCTAACAATGATTTATAGACCTCACTCAAAGTCCAACTACTTGTAGAGGACTCGCTACATACCACCAACTGTGCTGATCAATTCATAACTAAAGCTGCCTGTTTAAAGGATAAGGCTTCTCATTTTCTATATTCTGTCTTTAGCCTTTTTTTTTTTTTTTTTAAATGAAAGTATATATTCATGACTGTTTTTAAAAGATTTATGTCTTCAGTAAGAATGAATGGGCCAGGGGCTGAGTGCCACACACAGGTTAGGGAAGAATGGAAGTATTGCGAGACAGACTAACACATTGTTGGGTTTTCATTGGATTTATTTCCAATAACAAGAATATAGAATATCACCAGTGTTGTCCTTTAGTACTGCGTGAAATAACACAGCACCGTCGCAGGCAGTGAGCTCCAGCAACAACGCAGGGTCGTCCAGACACAGAAGTCTCACCTTTCCTAACTTTTCCACTTTGACTCAGGTCACTGCTTGACCACGTGTTTATCCTGTTATTGCACCTGTTCCTGTTACTTGAATACTGTTTGACTGAGACACAGTAATGTTAGCGTGTCCAGAGTAGGCTAACTGTTGCTTTGTTAGGCCTAGCAGCAGCTGAAAGTGGAGCACAGCAGTGACAAGTTGTTTTCTTCACCTTTATTTATTTATTTGTTTACACATCCAGCACTTACGGAGCGACATTACTCTTCATTTGACGTTGTGTTTGCGAGCACATGATGAATTTGATATTCACTGTCTCCTTTTAGCTCTGTTTTTGGTCTCCGCCAACCTCTGAGAGGAATATCCGGGTTTTTAGCTGCTCACTGCTCCACTGTGTTCACCAGCTAGCATCTGTTTCTAGCTGCTGTGATGCACATGACATGTGAACATTCCTCCTTCAAACCAAAACATACTAAACAAAACCAAAACAGAGGTAATCCTATCTCGCTAAAGCATTTCCTTCACACATTTTTCAAAGCAAACTGTGATTTGTTCCAAATCGTCTTTTCTTTTTTTGTTCCAGCACAATTACAAACACATCCTACAACGGCTCGAGCAGCCAAATCTCCATCGGCCCATTCAAAGCCCGGCGGTGTCCAACTCTTGTTTAGATTCTCAAAGGCTGGCAGATGTTCTGCTCCCAGCTTCCTAAGTGCTGTCTTTGATTGTAGGCGGTTGTTTGTGTGAATCAGAGTTACGGAGGAAATTCATTCAAACGGACTGAGAGGCTGAGTGAGCTTAACCTCCATGACATCAACGGGGCCATTTAGCAACACACAACCAGGGAGGGCCCCAAATTTCCCTCAAACTCAGGATAAGTACCCATAATGTAAAATTGTAGCTTAATGTTTTATAAACAGAGCCATGTGTCTGATATAAAATATACTTATAAACGGCAGTCTGTGGTGCATGCTTTCTCTTTGGCAGGTGAAACTGATTAGCCAAGGCTCCCTTAATTCTCTCTGTTTCTCGCTCTGTCTGTGGGTTCCCCCGCCCTAAATGAAAGGTTGTTTTTAATAGGGACCATGCTGGAAAGAGTTGATGTAATTGAGGGAGTTGCTTCTGAAGTGTTCCATTAAAATACACTTAGATTAACAGCCCCCCAATTTAGTTAAAGGGAGGGGTGATTAATGTTAATAAAGGCACCTCAGAGCTGGAAAAGCAGTAGAGAAGTGCATTCAAGGTGAGGCCTAGCAACAGGGGAAGGAAGTATAAACATGTTTTGTTTAGCCAAGTCATCAAATGAACATTAGACTTGCCTGTGTATCTGGTTTGGTGTGAGGAAAGAGCCCGAGCTGTATGCTTCCTATTGTTACCCGGCGGGCAGGCGGGCGGGCAGAGGGGTTGATGGCCTCACAGCTCCACCGCGGCGAGTCTTGAGCGCGCTGACAACTTCTCCCGCAGCGTCAAACGTTTTGTTTCTCTGACGTTATTTGACCAGTGGGAAAAACAAATGCAGCAGATAAAGGGCTGCACGGACGCCAAGACAAAGCACTACTGATATCATTTTAAGCAAACGAATGGTAATGCAAAGTTTCTGACTTTTCAAGTGTCCAGTATTGATGTTGGCGCTCAGCCAATTGTTTGTTGGTATAAAGTATCACAGCATAGTCAGTCGGATAAACAGCAGGCATGTGCAGAGATGCTACTATTTGTTTGACCGATGAAATCCCTGCAGGTTTGAGAATTTACTGTTGAAGCGGCTGTTGTTTTTGCTGTTATCAGTCATTGTCTGCTCGTGCTTGTTGTTGTTTCTGTATTTCTTCTTCTTCTTCCATAAACGTCTCAGTGTCAGAAACCATGAAACCCACGGCAGCCAAACAATCCAGATACTGTAGATCTGAATCCTTACCCACTGCTCATCTACTCTGTCTGCCATTACTACATGAGTAACCAGGTTATACATTTGCATTAAAGGGTATACTGGGAAAGCTATGTGAACGTATGTTATATTTACACCTATTACCAGATTCCCCAAAGTGCTCATTCAGATTTAGTATAAACCAGTTTACCCATGTGCCCTGCTACAAAAGGTTCCCTAAAACCTGACAGGTTAGAATAAAAAATATTCTGTTAGAGTAATCTGTTCTATGAAGTTTCTGCAATTCTTGTCCACCATTTGGGATTTTGTTCTCCTTAACCCTCGATCTAGTCATTACCAAATTAGGCTCGTTGTGTCACTGGACACCCATGACAACAGGACAAATGTTTTTCTTGGTAGTTTTGGCTGATGGTACTCTGATCAGTTTTAGGATGTGGTGCATACCTGACAAAAGAAGCCAGTAAATTCTCTGAGTCAAATAATCAGAAAACTTAACACAGGTCATCAGGTTTTGGCCCTAGTGTGTTACTCACAATTATTAATTGTAGTCAGAAATGATTGTCTATGACGTGTTTCCAGTGAAGGTCAGAAGAAGAGGTGATTTCTAACTCAGCATACCAAATTTCATTACATATTAAAATGTGATTGAAGCTGCAGCAAAAACACTCAACTGTAGTTTATATGTTTAAATGTATGAGGTTGAGTACTGCTTTGACAGTATTGATCCTCAGACCACATCCAGCAGTGTGCATACATGATTCAGTGAACTGAATATCTTTGTTATCAGACCAGTATTGGATGTCACCTTTACCTGCACCTGATGATGTTTTTAAGTAAAACCCCCTTAAACCAGCAAATATGCCATGTCCTTTCTTTGAGGTAACTTTACTGTTACAGCAATGGTGCTGTTAATGCAATTTCATCACATTAAATGTCCCATTTTTCACACTTATCCAGTGTTTTATCTGAAGTGTTGATCCATAAGAAGATATATTTGTGGTTTTAAGAACCAAAAACCATCTCAGTGTAGTTTTACATCTCCTTTCTCGAGCTTCTCTCTGGAGCTCTAGCAACAACAGGTCAGTGAGCCAATCAGAGGAGAGGAGGATCTGAGCCTGATTGGCTGACTGAGTGATTGAATAAAAATATAGCAGATTTCAGGTAAACACGCAGAAAAACCAAATCCTGCAAGGTTTGGATGGTGGGCGGGGCATGGGGCATGGCTGAGAGCAGTGACTGCTTTGTTGTGACATCACAAAGTTCCAGAAGTCCTGACGGCTGGTTTGAAGGCTCAGTTTCTGAATACAGGCTGTGTGCATTTCTCTGTGGACTGAGGCTTTGATACTTTCACAGTATTAATATAGAATCTAGACCTGATCTATAATCACACTACACATGGACATCTACCTTTATACTATATGGGATATATATATGATATATATACTCTACCTGTCCCACCCAACAACACAGATCTGTGGTAACAGTAAACAACAGAACAGACACACACACACACACACACACACACAGTTTCATCTTTCCAGATCAGCTGAACTTGTTATGAAGAGAATTCCCCAGTGTTTTGTTGGTTTTTTTTGCTGCCACAAACGATGAGGACTAAATAAACTAGATTTTCATTAGCTAGTCAAAATAGAGATAACGAGAGCTCTGCACAGGCTCGGGCTCAATGTAAACTCACCGCGGCCAAGTAAGCAATATCTGGAAACAAATGAATGAACAAAAGTGGCTTTATCTTTCTTGTGGCAGCAGATACTCAGATCTGCTGCTTTTAGAAACATATCGAATCGCACTGACGAGACCAGTTGGCACCCACCGGAGGACATTTTTGTTGCCTTTTTTTTTCATGCAGCATTGCGTGATGTTTTAACTCAAACCATAAACTCACCGAACGGCTGTCTCTCCAAGGCCTGACACTTCTTCTCCCGAGGGCCAGACCTTGTCATCGCCATGGGAGTACCCATCATTTAAAGGCACGCCACTTGGCTGTTGACTTAGAAACGCTAGATGTTTTGGCTGGGCTGAAAGCAAATTCTCGATCCTGGCCATCGCAGTCCTGACCATGTCCTTGGTTGGACTCTCTGCCCTTTGATGAACTGAAAAAATATTTGATTTTTTTTCAATTTTCTTTTTGTTTTTACATGACAGTCTCTCTAATCAGAGGAGAGCTTGCGATAATAAGTGCTGTTATGGTTGGAATTTCTCTCAGGAAATCATAGTCATAATCACAGCAGACTGTTTACTTTGCTCTCTGACTTTTTATAGTCGAGAGAAGGACAGAAATACACACAGTTAAAATAGACATGCCTTTCAGCTGCCGGCCCACCACTGATTTACTGCTTTCTGTGATATTGAATAGTATTACATACTTGGACATATATTTCCGGTATAAAAAACGTCCCATTATCAATATCAGCATTCTTTGTTATGAGGTTATTTAGCAATTAAAAGCTCCTCATCTGCCCTCAGAAGAACACAGTGCTGCTTTGTTTGACTGAGTACCATCAAATTAGAAAAGATTTTTCCACAGAAATATTTTCATAGCAGAACGGAGCTAGAAATAGACAAAGACTGAAGTCTAAAAATTGATTATTACAGTATTATTGGGAATGTGCGGATTAAAAATACACGTACGTTTGTCTGTGGCTAATTTTACTCTCTGCTCTTAAAAATATGAGAATAGAGGAAAATAAAAGGAAAAGTAAATTCACCAATATGAGACAGAAGCTGTCACATTAATGATCTTTGTCTACTGCTCTTACATATTTAATATTCCAGCCCTGTATGCTAAAAAAAGTACATTTAGATATATAGACTAATAATCAACAGCAAACACATTTTGAATTATTTCAATTTACATAATAATTCCATTGAGAGATGTCTCCTTACATTTAATACAAATACCACATTTAAATCAATCAAACAGTGAAAAAGTTTAATTTTATTTTCAACATTAATGGAAATCATTGCAGCTGCTTTAACTTTATACATCTTACTGATATTTTACATTTTGGGGTCAAGATCTGTCCAGATCTGTGACAGCAACCACCCACCGCTCCAGTTATTATTATTAGTCTTATAATTATTATCATTGTTATTATCATAACCTCCACCAAGGAGGTTATGTTTTCACTCGTGTTTGTTTGTTTTTCAGCAGGATTACGCAAAAAGTAGTAAACTGATTTGCACCAAACTGGGGGGGGGCAGTTTAGGTGTAAATCCAGTTAATGGACAGAATCCAGAATCTTTTTGTGATGTAGGTTTGTTTGACCTTGGCACTCTGAGTGCCATTGTAGATTTCTTTGTGGAATCTGCATTGTGCTGTGTTCTCTTCCCTCCTGCAATCCACATTTAAGTTGTGGTCTTACTTTGGGATCAAGTTCAAAAGTGAACAGTGAACTCTAATAAAAAAAAATTACACAATCAACTTAGAAACTTAAGCTTCTGGAGACTTCAGAAATAACAAATGGCAGATCAGGGATGTTGTAATCCTGTTTTTGAAAGCACGTAACTACAGAGGTTAGAAAAGTCAAGCCACCTGACATGACGTGAGATCAGCGTCAAAACACAAGATGCAAACGGGACGGGATCGACTGAGGCTCGGGGACAGATGGTTTCAAAACTAATTATTAGATTATTATTATCAGTTTATTCAGGGAATGCAGAGCTTGTTCTGTTTATGTCCGTGTTTGCTGCCTCGTGCTCTGGCTGCTGATGGGTGGTCCGTGTAATGCGTCGTACGATTGTGCGTGCGTGTGCACGGGTATTAATGTATCAGACCTTGATACATCTACGATGTTTTTACCTTCATGATTTTTCAGCGTTGTTTCTCTACATATCTACTTTCTCTGTATATGTCGTCATTTCCTTTAGTTTGTCACCGTCTGTATGTACAGTACAGTGTGCGTGTGTGTATGTGTGTGTGTTATATATGACTGTGCTCATGTATGTACTTGCCTGCTTGTATATGCACAAGTCAAAACCACACAACAGTTTGGGGTGAGAGTCTCCTTTCAGGGGCGCTCTCACTGTATCTAGGAGACTATTTTCTATACGTGCGCAAGGATTTATGGTGACAACCGTTGCTATTTGGAACCAATGAAATGTTCCTCTGTTTTCCTGACGAGTGAAAGCATAACAAACCACATTTTTTTTCTCTTTATTTAAAGCAAATAAATATCCAGATTTCCTCAAACCACTGAAATCTGTGGCAAAAATATTGGGAACATAAAGAGGTTTCAGAAAAATGATATGAATGACAGTATGGCAGCACACTACCAGTATCAACACAGGGCTTCGTGTCTGCAGACAGGCTGTCCGAGAAGACTGACATCATTAAAATTATTATTTCTTTCTACACAGTTTCCAGAAAACATCACTGAGGCTGTCGAAGCTGTTATGCTTCTGTCGACATGCATTTGCAAAAGGGGATGTTGCCCTGCTGAGTATCCGTACGTACGCATAACATCCAAAACACGCTCCAATTCCAAAAACAATCCAGTCACATATGCAAAGCACTTATTAGCAAAGAGGGTGCTGTTTCTCGTGTATCTCTAAATGTAAATTGGTTTGCAAATTAGAGAGCAATGCCAACAATAACACAGAGATATGTTTGCCTGTAAGTGCTTTGCCGATTTGAAAGGAATCGCGGCCTGTTGCAGCGGCGCAGAGTACATTGTTTTTCCAGAATAACATGAACACATACCAGGGAATATGGTGATGTGCTATATGTTTACAGAGCAGCAGTTGATTTAAAGTGGGTATAAGACAGGAGATGAAATAGTGCAGAGGAATCCGCAGGCCACAGTGTCTATATTATTACCGTGTGTCGCTCAAGTTCAAAAACACCAAAGAATTGCAGCTTATTGACAAAAATCAGGAACAAAAAAGACTTGTGGGTTATCGTTTGAATGGGTGTTTGACAAGAGGATATTAGCTTGCCACAGACACTGGAACACACAAGCTACACATAAAAAAACAGATTTTCTTGCCCACTTCTGTTGGTTGGTTTTATTTAGGGCCGAAGTCCAGATCCAAAGCGAACTGCAAATCAATCAAAGACTTCACCGTGTTCCACTTATTACATTTTGTTCTGATATATTTTCTTCTGTTTTTCAGACAGTTTATTGCGATCTCTTTTAAATAAACACACTGGAAAGATGCAGCAAGATGATATACAGGCAAATACATGTATCATATATATACTTAGAATTTATCTTTGCCTAATAAAGAAACAAAAGAAATAAAATGGAAAATAAAAAAATTTCCAGAGATTCCACCACATATGATTCTTCGTGACAAATCTTTATTAGTGTGTGTGCCGCATGTGGCACACGTTACAGACTGCGAGGCCACATGGAGCCAGCTGTTGTGTGTGTGTTCGTGTGTGAAAGTTACACATTCATTTTCCTCCAGAGTCGAACTATTTCACTTTGTTAATTTGGTTCAACTAAACAACAGCTGTATGATTCTCTTTGTTCCATAATGGAATCACTGACTTCTTTATTTCATTGCATTGGTGCTGACGTGGTTTCAGACCTCTGACCTTCATATTCATAGTGTTACCTTTAAAATAAAACTGTGTCACTTCTGAAAGAGGAAAAAAACAACTTCTTTATCTTACCAATGAAAAGCTGAAGAGTAAAATGCAGCATGAATCTGTTGCAGTAAAACACACTGGAGTTTTGCTGCTGCATCCTCACTTGGTCTGGTATGACCGGTAGCTTACGGTGGCTAATATTAGCAAACTTTAGATCTGTAGCTGTGTAACTGGCGTTACTCAGTCAATCCTGACATTTCATTCTTATCCTGCAATTGTTATTTGTTGTCACAGTTACTGTTGTCAAGCGAATTTACATTGTCTCACAAAAACAGCACCCCTGTTGTTTGCATTTGTTTGCAAGAAAGTCGTTTCCTATGAGAACTGTAGATTATCCAAAGTAACAGCGACATTGTTTCTTGAAAGGAAGCTGCTGTCATGTTTATCAAATATCATTTCTCAGTGCTGTAAACACCAAAAACAAAATCCCATTCCCCTCTGTTGTGTTGAGGTGGAGGCAGAAACCTCAGGTTTCTCAGAAATACAAAATAATATCACAACTATCTACCAAAGCTCAGATTACACTTGCTGTTCCCTCTGTCCGTCTCCAAGGTTTCAGACTGCACATCAGAATGGATCATTAACACTGACCACAGCTGTCAACACATCCTCATACACAGATATGTAGTGCGGTGTCTATTCATCCCACTGTTCACTGCCCATTATAGAGCAAATCATGGCTTTTATGTTAGAACAGATGTAATTGGAGGTTGAGAAAAACACAGTCTCACCTTAAGGTCTGTTTTTTAGCAGATGAGGTAAAAATGTAAATGTTCAAACTTCCCTCAGATTCAAAGTAAAGTTTCACATCAGAAACAGCAGATGAGAAACAAATCTCACCAAAACTGCTAAACTGACTTTAGTTTAGAAGCTGTTGTAGAGCTTTTGATCACTGCACATTATCTTCATCAGCCCTTTTGTAATGTCAGTGACGTCACCCTTTAAAGGAGCTATTTGTAAATTTGCTATTGCTACATAGCTAACGTTAGCATAAACAGCTGTTTACTCACTAGTCTAGAATAATGTTGCCAGAGTTGTCTGCAGAGGTGGAAAGCAACGCCAATATTAACTCGTCTTTTTCTTCTACTGAAGTTAGCAAGCCAGATAGCGACTCCCTGTGGCCTCCAGTCTCAGAGCGCGTATTACAACCTCTTTTCTTGTAAACGCAACGATGGCTGAAGCTCTTGTCAGGTGACGATCACCATCATCCGCTTCGGGCAAGAAACTACGCTCAGCGGCAGAGAAAACTTACAAATGGCTCCTTCACTGGTGTTTTGTAAATCTCTGTAATATAATTTGTCACATACGCTACATGTAGCTGACAGCACTGTTACATTTATCTTTGCCAACATTACCAAAGTCTTTGTTCGTCATCATTTTTGGGAGCACCACTGAGAGTCTGGACTTCATCACCTCCATCACTCCCCCTGCCATCATCTCCTTTTTCATTGTCAGCTTTGTTTTCATCAATTTCACCTTCCCATCATCATTTCCGTGACATTCATCGTCACCACGCGGGCATCAGATCTGCCTCCTGACGACCAGGTGAGAGACGATGATGATTAATAGAACATGTGGCCTGCTTCCACTTGCAGTTAGAGCTGATGTGCAGGCAAAGCATTTATAAATAGACAAATCTTCTTTTTTCAGCCTATCAGTGTGGTCATTAATTTCCTGTAACTGGTGCACTTTGAGTGTGTAACCTGGGTGCTCTGATGTGTCATCAGTTCATCAGTATAATGTGCTGAGGCTCTGGTGACTCTGGTGCATCCAGCAGACTTGTGGCTTGGCAGGACGGCGACAGTGTGCTGTAAAAGTGTTGGTTTGGCTGAAGAACGAGGAGAAACTGTGTGTGGAATGAACGAAATCTCCTCCCGCTGCCATTTTCTGACTCCAGACAAACACTTGACAAGGTTTCACTGCGAGGGCCAAACAGGCTGCATCAGGCTTAATGGTTATTTATTACACCGAACGTCCCTATGAGATGTATTTATGTGAACTCTGTGCATCGTGTTACTAATGGAGATGATTTTTCAGCTGGCCTGGTTTGGCCAAAGCACAAGCTGAAGAGTTTCATAGTTTCTCCTCTACATCTCCACAGAGTTACAGCCGTCCATTAGCCTGCTTTCCTTCACAGGACCAGCTCCTCGTTTGCCACGACCATTCATTTCTTCATTCATTCATTTTTCCACTGTCAGCAGCCATTGTGTGCTTTGGGTTTGAGTCGGAATGTGTCAGTAATGGTACACCTTACCCTGCAGGCTCCTTCAGACAGGAAGCAGTGGTGGATGGGTAGGTTTTAGGTTCTGTCACACAGTGATGTCATTCTAAAACAACAGCAGAGCCACAGTGTGATTTATGGACTGTAGACAGTCGAGTGTATCTGATGTGCATCAACCTTCCTTCATACGCTTGGCAGCAGCTGTTTCCCACAGTTCACTGCATTTCCTGGTTGCTGACTAGCTGCTAGACTTCTTTCAAAAACACTTCAAGGTGGGGGGGGGGGTGGCTTGAGAGAGGTATGGTTTTTATTTTGAATTGAAATGAGTGTATAGATACAGAAAAGGTCAGAGGAGGAAATCCAGTTGTTCGCCTCGTCACACCAGGTTACACCCGTGTTTAAATCTAGTCTTGGGAACCTAAATAACATCAAACCTGCATGTATGTATGTGGCACTTGTCTTTTCACGCTGACAATATGGCAGTGATTTAAAACGGCAGTATCCACGAAAAAATCTGCTGTGCAGCATGAGACCCAGAAAATATTGAGGGCATATTTCTGTTTCCTCACAGATTTACGGTTTTTCCTGGCTCACAACGAGGTGGAGATGGTGCCATCCTGATCATGTGCAAACACACACACACACGAATGTACGCCGCCTTCAACCGACTCCAGAAAACACTTTTTACAAGCAACTTTTTTTTTTTTTTTAGGAGATCCAGTGAATCCCGAGGAATTTCCAAAAGGACGATAATAAACTCTTCACAATTTAGTAGAATTCACCATGTGCATTTTCACAGTTTCATGACATTTAAAGACCCACAACAAACCGTTGCTGCCTTTGTTTCATATTTAGAAATTCACCATCAGTGTCTCTAAATTTTTTTTAAATCTTCTGAATATTTTCCAGCTGACTGAAACATTTTTCCCATTTTTTTTATTTGTTTATGCTTCTGTCATTCTTCCAAAATTCAGATTATTTTACGGTGAGGAAGGTTCCCCCATGTCCAGAACCAAACGACTGTGTTTGATTAAACATTTTCCTGTGAAATGTTTTTTCTGTCGTTGTCTTCATCTAATATCAAAACAAACAAACATGAATTATTCCAGGTCTCAGGAGGATTTGTAGTTTCAAGTATGTTTGGGGAAGATGAATAAAAAAGTGACGTTGAAATCACATAAACGGCGACTTCGCGTTGCGTTAAACTCTCCTATTGACTTGTCACTGAATCCTCCTCGTCCTTTCTCTCTGACTCTGATCCTCTCCATCACCTGCTGTGCACAACTTTCAGACATGAGATATTTACCGTTACAAACATCTCGTCAGTAACATGAATTATTACTTTTTTAAATGTCTGTAATAATCGGTTGATGTCTGCACTGTTTCACCTGCCCTCATGATTCACCTATTTGCGAACACGCCCTAAAGTAATCGCTCTCCGGGACGTGCAATTATGTGAATTTAGGAAACCTTCTTAAGAAGTTGGACGTACTTTGATGCCAAAGAAACAAATATCATGGCGGCGGCGCCTGACACATTCCTGCTGTAGGGAAAAAACAGACGCTCCTTGGAGGAAATTCCTTGAGGAAAATTGCAGTTCTTTTTCAGCTCAACCCTACCTCAGCCTTGTGTCCTGATTCCTTCCCAAAGTCTGCCTTTATGCCATTTTAAAATCCCTGTTATTGATATTATTGACCTAACGTACCCACGATGAAGAGTGAAATCCAAAGAGAATATTGCACATGTATCTTTGCCACGTTCTATTTGTGTTGCACTGGTTTTTGAATGAAAGTTGCTTTTTCTCTTCGACTTGTAACATGTTTGTGGATGTCATAAAGGTCTTAAAAGCAAACACATTAATCCTGTGTGTTGTCTGTTCCAACAGGAAGGCCAGCCTCATCCTCTCCCAGCTAGATGAACTCTCTCCGTGGTGCAAGGGCCTTCTCCAGGAGCCGAAGATCGGCCTTCGCAGGATGTCCCTCAAATTCCTGTCCTGCCGTTACACTGACACCAAGGCTTTTGGGCTGAACTGGTCGGACATGGGCCAGGACGTCCACAAGGCCTGCGACGAGCAGACGCTCACTGTCATGTATAATGACTATGGTGAGCCCAAGGAGCTCTAAAGGTATTCTGAGGTTTCAGCTTGGATGTGCACAGGAATATGGGAGATTCGTCAAACCCAACACAGTAAATAAAAGCAAATAAAATGCAGGTTTGTTCCATTTGTTTCCATAATATATATGCAAATATATTTTATTTATGGTGTCAAATGCTAAATATTCATTGAAATTCAATTTATTCGATTATGCTTTACCACATTCAAAAATCTAATCATAGCTTGCAGGTAGGAGAGAGTCTGCTGATCATGAAGTCCATCCCTCCCCTGCAATGAAATTCAACACAAACTTGACACATTCTGCAGATGCTTCACAATAAAAGCCTTCCTTGCTTAATGCCTCATCAACTCTAATTGGGTCCTTCATTGTTGTACAAGACAAAATAATGATACATATTTTCCTTATGCATCAAAATAGTTTGGACTGAAGCCAGAAGTCTGAGAAAAAGAAATGAAGCTTTAACTGTGAAGCAGCTGCATGAGATGGGATTGTTTACTTAGCGACCGATGCTAACTGGTTATTTCATTCATTTTAAATTTAAGTTTTATATTCAGTTGTGCCATTAAATGCAAATATCTTAGTGGGAATAAACATAAGAACATGCATTTTATTTCACTTTATTTATTTGTTGGATTAAACAATCTCCGTCTCAAATCTTTGATACTGAAAGAGCATGCTTTTCTTCTTCTTTTCCTTTTTTTTACCCTTTATTTTTAATTGTGTAGTTTAGACCTGAAAGTCGTTTCATTTGACTTCTTCATATTCAGTGAGATATTCCGATCTGGGACATGAAGGGTTACACATCGGCTCCTTTGTGCCTGTTTAAATCCAAACTCAGTCATATCTTCAGAAATAATGAAAACTTGTAAAAGGCAACTCTTGATGTCAAAGAAGTGGTCGAAAAAAATCTGTAGTGATAGTGACTTTGTCGCCATCCCACATCCACCCGACAGCCTGGACACAGTGGGTGGCTTCTTCTCCTGGTCTGAAATCAGTGCTTTGTTTCTTTGAGATGTTACACGGAGAGAAACTGACCCAGGAGAGACGGGACGCTGAAAAGATTCTTCACCTAGAACTCACCGTAGCTTTAGTTTCACCGGTACATTCCAGCCACCGTTAAAGGTGTTGGTGGTTCACGGCTTCTGCTGCTCGTTGTTTGCATTTATTATGAAACTGCAACACACTCAGCAGCTGTTTTGTTTTGTGTGTGTGTGTGTGTGCTGCTTAACTGTGTGAGGACAAGCAGTTCTCAACTATCACTATCTCTCTCTTTTTTACATATTGAATGAATTCGGCCTCATGGACTCACGCTGTGTCTCCAATCACTTACTTCAGTCGTAACTGCGTAACCAAGATGGCGACCGTTGAGGGTGAGAAGAGACAGGTGTCCATCAGTTTGCCCGTTTTGAGTGCACGGCCATCGTGCACTCAAAACAGCGAGTGTGAGCTCAGAAGTGCGTGAACTGAGACACAGCTTCATACTTGTTTTTTTTTGTCACTTAGACGTGTTGAAGCGTTAATGCCGTGACAGACACGTGACGACTCGTCATGTAGCGACGACGGAAACAAAGCCGGTATTTCACAGTTCCTCCGTGTGTCTGTGAGAGATAATAGATAATAGAGAACAGAGGAAGGTCTTCTGGGAGTTATTTTAGCAGGACAAACATTCAAAATGAACCTTGTACATAACATTATCATAACGTTTTAGCGATATAACCTGCTGAATGTAGTATTGATAGTTTAGCATTTGTAAAGGAAGCTGTTTAAAGGAGTTTTTACTAAACGACAGGCATCACAGTCCGGTTCATTATCTCTACATGTTCAGTGGCACCTGCCGAAAGTATTTTCTTTTATCATTTTTTTTTTTTTTTACAGTTTTCACACCAGAACTAATCCAACCAATCAGCTCTGTTAAAAGTGATAATTCTGTATTAAACCTGCGAATTAACAGTGTCTTAATGTTTTCCAGCTGCTTCTCTCTGTTTAAACTTCATCCAATAAAGTTAAGTCTTTAGAAAGATCTTTCTGATCATTTCCACTGATGCCGTGTTTATTGTGACTATATTTTTTATTCTCTTCGGCCTCATCTGTCATGTTATTATTCTATGTTACTTTATTACTGTGCGGTGGACATATTGGAGATTGATGTCAAAGAAATGCAAATGCATAGTAGTTGTTGATTTTTTTAACAAATCTCACATGTGAATACTAAAACGAAAGCTTGTAGATTTTGTATAAGCAGCAGAGTATTTCATAAAAGCATCACATTCTAGCACAGCACTGCGTTTTAATTCTGTATATAAATGTACAACAGGTGATATTTTACAGCATTTCTGTGTGCTTTAGTAGACGCAATATTGTACTGTAATATCTGCTGTGTAGCTCGGTCTTTGTAATCAGATCAATCCACTGATTCCAGTTTGAAAGTAACAAGCAGAAGGTGTCGCTTTGTTTAAACTGGACTCAACGTTTGTCATCAGCTGCGACTGACTGGTTGATTAAAAGACTTCGAGATCATTTCATCTAACAGAATGGCACAATAACAAACAATTACTGAGTGGAGATGTATAGGAGAACGAGATGGAGATCTACTATCTGCATGATATAATTCTGTCTATACTGTATGTGGCATCATAAACTTTTTCACTTTGGTCTTTGCTACTTCAAAGAACAATAAAGAATATATTATGAAAAGTGGCTGTATAAACATTTCTGACTGTTTTTCAGACGCTCATGGAGCCTGTCAGGAGTCGCAAGAAATCTTAGTTTTTTCATTCACGTGTACAGAGTCTTCCTCGATGAAGATGAAGATACGGGCACATCCAAACGTCTGTATATACTACACATCTACATCTCCCGCACGCTGCTCTTTTCTCAGCATCGCGATTTACTCACAATCCAAACGCCTCGGCCTCTCTGGATCTGCAACTCCTGAGGTGTTTGGATGATCAGTAAATCATGATGCTAACCAAGAGCAGTGTGCGGGATATTCTTCTTTTCAAAAGTGATGCGTAGACAAAACATGAACACCCCAGTATTACCGTCAACCTACTGTAGCAATTAGGAAGTGAAGGTACAGGTTGTTGCGGTTACCGTGGTCCCGACCCAGACTGTGAGCTGGAGACAAGCAGTTGGTTCCTTATTTATTCCTTCAATATTACATATTATATTACCATGTGAAGGTGATCCCATTCTTTCCATTTGCCCCCTCGACATGTGTGATGCTGTGAACTGAAGTTCCTGAACTGATGCATATGCAGCTGTAATTTATACTCTTTGTGAACCCAATGTATTATTCGCTCCTTCCACTTCTGCAAATAGTTTGGTTTTTTTTCCAAATTGAAGCCTGTTTTTATATTACACAGTATATTGCCACACAGAAACCAGCTGAATGAGTGCTTTGCAAATAGGAGGAGGACCAGGGAGAAACAAGTCCACCGCATGGCTAAATCTAATGTAACAAAGACACAAACAAACTTTATAGTCACAGCGATAAAACTTTCAGACATCCGCAGGCCTCTGGTCTCCGACAAGCTCAGAGAAAATGTTGCATCTACTCAGATTTCAAAAGGTTAAGTTGAAGAAAACAAAACCGAGGCAGAGTTTGATAAACAGCCAAGACACATGTTAAATTGTTCCTTTTCCAAAAACCGTGGAAGTATCGTACCTCCGCAGTTTCTGGGCTTTAATGTTTAGTAATTTATTAACGGTCGAAACACAACGCAGAGCGCGCTCAAATCCTCCTTCGGGGTGATTCAGTTATTCTGTCATTTCAAATTAAAAGCCAGCCTCTCTCTGTGGGGTTATCCAAACACACGTGCTCACGCACAGAAATCCACACAGGCGACGTCCCGAGCCAGTGAACGTGAATCAAACAAACTGCCAGGAAACAAATTATAGGGGTCAATATAAAGTTGCTATTTATTTCATATAGAGTATAAAGTACTGTAAAATATCACAAAGAACATGAGTACACTTTTATAGATACAATATTTGGATGGGATACTTGGGATTTCTTTTCTAGTGGATACCAGAACCTTTCTGACACACAAACATGCAAGCAGGAGAGAGCCGACGTCCCGTGCTGAACTTCACAACAACTCTTTATATTTTTGGCATCTTTTCAATTGGACTCCTTGTTGACTGATTTGTGAAGCAGCCTGACAATCTCCTCCTGCTGTGGAAATTCAAGATATTTAAGAACTTCCCTTTTGACATTATGCAGTTTGAATTGTACTCTGCTGTTTGTTTGTTTTTGTTTTTTTCCCAATTAGATATGATGTTAGATACGGACGACATAACTCATCCAATAAGATTTTTTTTTGTGTGTGTGTGTGTTAGAGTGTGTGTGTGTGTGTGTGTGTGTAAATACAATCGTCAAAAAAAAACATGTCCCTTTTGGAAAGCCCTGTGCACATGCTGTGTGATACAAATAAATGTTTGTATTACTGGAGTTGAGATATAAATAGTGTTGACTTGTGCGACTAATACGTGATCTAGTAGATATGTTAGGTGATCCAAATATATTAGTCTATACATGTTAGTCTTTACAGATATGTATCCTCTTACAGCTTCATGTAGAAGGATCTGGTGCACGATGATGAAGATTATACGTCATGTCAGTATTAGTATCACTTTTCTTTTTTCTTTTTCTTCTTTTTTTTGTTTTTGTTCTGCCATGAAGACAGAGGGGATTTGGTTTTGAGGTAATATTTCTGTGTAGTGGAATAGAAATTAGATGCCGCTTCTCCTTTGGCCATTTGGCTTTGATTTGATCTGACTAGTCCTCGTTGGGTTTTTGAGGAGCCTGTCATTCAACTTGAGTGAGAGATGTGTTTTGGCTTCGGTACGATTTAAACGTGGTGCTGAAATAATTCTGTGAGACGCTAAGATAGCTAACTGGATGCTACAGCGAACACGTTAAGCAGCAGTAGCCCTTACTGTAAGGTCTGTGCATGTCCTTAACAGGCACAGCCAGTTCTTTTGGTTTCTTTATCCCGAGGCTAATCAAGTCCAGAAAAGTACTTGAATCCATTTACAGTGATTCGATCCAATTATGATGACTTGATTTGTACAGCAGTGGATAAACTGCCTTTTAACCTCATTTGAACTAGACCTCATGGTTTTCTCAGTCGGTCTCCTCATTTTCAAAATGTCGTTTTCTCAAACGCGGCAGTCTGGAAAACCCTTAACTCGTTAACAGGAGAGGAAAACACTGTCCATGTGTGCAAGTTATTTGGCTGCGTTCAACACAAGAATCAGATTTTAAACCATCATGGCTGGTGTGTGATGAGCAAGATCGCTTCTGATAAAGATGAAAATGGCCTTTTATTGTATGAAGTCTGATTTCAGTCGCATTCTTCACATTATAAAATGTTTAAAAAAAAAAAAAAAGAATGTTTTTTTTGTTTGTTTGTTGTGGTGTGTACTCTGCGGTTCAGCTTCTTTCATTCCTCCATCTTATTGCATTCCTCCTCCTCCAGCTCCACCTCCTCCTCCTCCTCCTTCCAACTGCTTGGCTTTGCTCTTATTCTCCTCGGCGTCCGGATCACGGCAAGTGCACTCATCCTGATTGCAGTCCGCCCCAAACTGAATGACCTGTCAGTGAACAAGCACAACATTCAGCACTCGGCTTCTCAAAGCCGCTGCGGATCTTTCAACCTGTGGCTGGATTCAAACGCGACGCGACTTTTTCACGCCCGTCTGATGGATAAACCCGGAGAAGACGCATTTCATTCGGTTGTTTTCCCGGTTTCAGACGGTCTGAGATCAGATCTAAAAATCTAAAAATCAGTACGTAAAGTAAGTAAGTGGAACAAAAGCACAGAGAAGAAGTATGAAACGCAGCAGGGTAAAAGGAAATATTACATCAGGACTCTCAGTAAAATTAGAGTCACTAAAATATGCACTAGTTGAGGAGGCTTCCCAATAGGGTTGTTACATTTCAACTGTAGCAAAGAGTACAACTTTGAATGGCAAAAACAGACAATAAAAAATAAATTTGCTTGAACTGGCCGAGCAGCTAGTGAACAGTTCTGTGCTGAAAGGTAAGTACCACTTAGTAACCCGAGAGTGGTCTTAGTAGACTTGTTGTATTTCCTCACAGTTTCAAAGAGAACTCCTACAGCCCCCCGGAGGCCGATAAAGTGCATGATGTCAAATGGTTCAACGTGGCCTTTGAATGGCGAGAAACCTTGAGGGTCTTCGGGAGAAGGAGGGAGGAACGCAGCGCCGTGGAGGTGAACGGATGAACACATGTTAAGAATCAACAACAAGAGGCTGCCAGCTCTCGTCTAGGAAGCGAGCCATCACCACAGGTTGCAAAATAAACTCTGGTGCCCCGCGAAGCAGTCTGTTGCAAGAAATGTAAACATTTGCTCCTGGAGAGAAGGAGTGAGAGGAAGATTGAGAGAAAGAAAGGGAGAGGGAGAAAGGAGAGTGGGAGGCAGAGAAAGAAAATAAGGATGACAGCGAGCGAGGCGAGAAGGAGAGTGGGAGGTAGCAGCTTGTCGGCCTTCAGTGCTGATTGCTCTCGCTCTTGGAGGGAGAGAGAGAGAGGGTTGATGGCGAGGTAATAGTTTCGCTGAGGGCTCTCGACGAGGCTGCAGGAGGCCCGGCGTCACTTAAAACGCCAGCAGTCCCATTTAAGACGAACTGACGCAGCCATTAAATGTTTCCTTAACAGCTTCGTCTTGACTCAGCGGTGCAGTCACACAACAGCCCGAGCAGCACTCCGCCTCTGATGCCTCCTAACAACCTCTGGAAGGAGCGAGGGGGGCTTGTTTTTGCTTCATCCACAGAAACAAAAGCCAAGTCTTTTGGCTGTTTCCGAGTGTTTGGATTAGTTGCTTCCCTGCTGTTTACTGCAGCATATTCATGAACCCAATTCATGTAAAAGGAAAGGTTTCAAAGTAATGAATTCAACCTCGCGAGCAAGCGATCAAACCCAAACCTACAGTCGAACATAAAAAATAAAAAAAAAAATAAAAAAATCATGTCCTCTTCGTCTTCCTTCTGTTCGCTCTTTGCTGCTTTTAGTATTTTGGCCATTTGTCGGACTAGAACACAGACTGCAGTTAACAAATCAAAGGCTCTGTGTTTCCATAGATGGTGTGGCAGCTCCCATCTTTTTCTTCTGGAGCTTTTCCCTGTTGGCCAATGACTGAATCCCACCTGAATCATCTCTCGTGTATCCCTCCTCTCTTGTCATCGCTGCAGCTATCCCTGTAAATAAAACCAATACTGCCTGAGCTCCATAAAAAGGAGGCAGCTGGCCCGGTTAGACCAATCCAGACACAAATAGATATGAATATTCAAATATTTGATGTGGTTCAGATGTGGGTGACTTGTATTTGCCAGATACTGGAACAGTCCCTGAAGTGGCCATGTTTTTTGCGGAACAAAAAAAAAAAAAAAATTCATATAACTCATATCATCGTCCGTGTGTCTGTGTTTACGTTTTAATACGTTTTGAATCTGCTACAAATTGGCCTGAAATATCTGAAGTCTGAAGTTTTTTTCATGTGTGGCATCAGAGAAAATATGTAAAGTGGGTTACGCTGTGTTAAAAACCTGTAATTTCCTCCACCTGCATAAGTCCAGCCACAGCGAAACAGAGAGTTCTGTAAACAAACCCCCCCCCCCCCCCCCCCCCCATCACTCTGCTGGAGCCGCGGTGGCAGTCAGGATGCTGACTCTCACGGCGGTTTAGTTCACTTCCTTAGAACGACCTCCGCTCGCCGAGCTGCTGTTTTACAGTGGCCGAGTAAACCGCAGACCGTCAGACACCTCGCCGCTCCCACCCGTATACACCCCCCACCCCCCGCCCCCCCTTCCCCTGTAAAAGAGCAGTTAGTGGCAATCTGGCAGCTCATTTATTATGACGGCAGCTACAGACTCGCTGAACTCCTTCTCCATTTAGGAAGGAGCTGCCAGTGAGTCATGGCGTGCTGCGGACATGAAGGAGACAGCCGAGGCTCGGCTAACTGTAGGCCATAGGAATTAATAGGAAGGGCCCCCTGAGTGAGTGTCATGAATATGTGGCTGTACAGTAGCCAAATAGGGTATAGCAAAGGGAGGTGGGGTGAGCTAACTCCCAAACGTCCACATGGGAGAGACGTTCTCATGAAAGCATAGAAAAACAGGAAAAAAAAGATGTGTTTATGTAAAAGCAGTAGAGGGAATGAGCGGCCTGGTTTCCACCACTGGCCCAACCTGGGCTTGCTCATTATTATTCATACCATTCCTCTTAGCCACCCAATATATACAGCAATCATTTAGAGCAATTAGTGTAATGTGATACATTTGCATCTTGTAGTGCGCACGAACAAGCCATCACCAGGGAGAGTGTGTTAGGACGGATAAACACAAAGATATCCAACATATTCCTCAAACTGATTAGTCCTGCAAGGGATGTTTCTAATTTTAAAGTGATTGGATTAAGATTATAGACCTACATCACACCGCGGAGCTGCAACACAAGAAGCTTCTCATCTCCACTAAAGATGCTTGGGACCATCACCAAAATAATAAAACCGGATTTTCACTCTCATCTGCTAAAACTGTTATAGTGCAATAGAAGAAAACCTCATCAGGTTTGTTACGACCATATCCAACTGCCTCGTTCCTTTCTGCAGCGGAGCTATGGCTTAATATGAGAGGCGAGAAAGCGTATAGCAGCATGGGGTAGTGAAAACCTGCTTATTTGCCATTTGAGAGGAAAAGCTAGAGGCTACAAGTCTCCTCTGTTGTTGTAAGTACAGATGTGGGAGACTAAATAGGTGCAGTCGTTAACAGGAGCGCAGGGGAAAGTAGCAGGGATCTGTGTTTGTTTGCTTAGTAGAAGTCTTCTGCGTAGTGGCACAGCGCCTGTGCCAAAAGAGACGGATTTCTACTACTGTAAACAGGAAGAACCTGGCTTTGGGTCCAGCTTCAGCTTCTAAGCTCCATCTTGATTGCAAGATGCAAGCCTGGAGCGAGCCAAACAACACTTTGCCACCTTTCTAAAGGAAGTGGACAGAAATTATAAGTTATAAGTTATATGTGGGAAAAGAAAAGCCTTTTTATTATTAAAATAAAAACACAGCGTTGTGAGGAAGAGTGATGAAAGTCAACCTTTCTGTTAAGGCGTAAATCTCTCAGACAGGAGGAGAAGCACTGGAAACGTCTGTTTGTGTACCTTTCTGGTGGAGAGTGTGGACGGGCAGCAGTCTCCTCCGTCATACTGGCAGTAGGCCCGGTTGTTGGTGGTGTCACACCAGCCATCCCCTCCAAAGGGCTGCACACAAGTTACAAACAAGAGTCAGTGTTATGAACTGAGAAATAATGATAATTTTACCTCACACAGCATGAAAGGCTGGGAAGCCCAGAGGAAAATACGTGACTCAGCATCCTCCCAGAAAACAGATTTTCAGTGGCATATATTGTTAGGCAATTACATTGTTCGGAGCAAATGTCCATGAAAAAATTCAAAATAAACATTTTACCAGAATCAGTTACATGATCACTGTTCAATGCACGAGCAAGCCTGATATATATTTAGCAAAGGGTTCACATGTACTCTGATTTCATGTGGGGTGCAGCAAAACTTTCCCAAGCAGAAGTTAGCACTTAAAGCAGCTCGCCTCGACACGCTGCGTTGAGCCGCCGCAACCGCAGCCACCGTGATTGGCTGCAGCAAAACAAAAGGAGAAGCAGCCCACAGATGTGCGATGACAGTTAGAGATGGCTTTCTAGTCTAAATACCTACATATGTAATGTGGCTATGCGGACGTAAATATTAGTTAAAAAACTCAAAATTATATATTTTATTATGTATTGTGTATCTTTTGCTTTGTTGCGAATATCAAGCCGAGGGTTAAATAGGGTTACACGGGGTTAAACAAGTTCAGACAGTATGACGACAAAATACGGGGATGTGCCATGACAAGATTGTTAACTTAGCCTAGCTTGTCTTTTAGCAATTGCCTTGAGCTAGCATAAAACCAACTGGTCATATGCTTAAGAATTAGCATGATTTGTTTTGCATAGTTAGTTGATTGTACCCCAAGTTAGGCTTTACATGTAAATGATGAACGCTAAGGTAGGCTAACATTAGCTTAATTCTCTAGATGTAAAACCATTAGCATGATTGCAAATGTGAATGGACGGGACGTTGGACTAGTAGCACACAGAGAGGATGACTCTGTCTGATAAACCCAATGATGTATCCACAGTTATTCACCTTGAAAGTTAGAGTAGGCAGGTACGTGTCTGTGCAGCCGTCAGAACTTCTGTAACTTTGTGATGTCACAACAAAGCATGCACCAGTCTAAGCCACGCCCCTCACCAACCTGTTGTTACTAGAGCTCCAGAGAGGAGACGTAAAACTACATTGAGATGGTTTTTGGTGTTTAAAACCACAAATATATCTTCTTATGGATCAGAACTTCATGTAAAACACAGGAAGTGTGGTGATAAACAAGTGCATACATGAAAGCTGCTCCGCAAGTAGAAATGGCTTCTTCCACTTTTATGAGGCCATAGAGTAAAAATAATTTCTTTTGGCATTCCAGGATGAAATGATACAAATAATCAATCTCATTTAGCTCACGTTACTTAGAATACCTATGAATGACAATTCCTCAAACTGTTTTTGTAATGTTCTGGCCTCCGGGAGAAACTGGAGTGGCACGCACATTTGTGGAATTTAAGTTACATAGAATCTGAAATGCGTCATGATGAAAGCCTTTTTAATGTTTTTGACTAAACCTTGAGGGCTTTCCTGAAGTGCCAACAATATGAAAATAAGTGCACGGTGCCAAAGATACTTTTGGCTTTCTGCAGTGGGCTGATGGAGTCATTTCAAAGACTTAGCGTTCTACCTAACCTGCGCAGGGGGAGAGAACAGCTGCTGAGAAGATTTCTGCAGTTTTCTCTTCACTTCAAAGAACTCCCTACTTGACGAATCCCCTTGCCTTTCCCAACTAAACTGCCGTGGCATAAATAAATCTATTTAATCGTTCTGTTTCTGAGTAAATACTTTACCAGCAATTGTACTAGAAGCCTCACCCAAGTCACTACTACTATGTAAATCTTTGAATTACCTCTATAGTCTGAGGCAGTCATGCATAATACAGACTTGCCGAGCCTGATGTTAAGTTTTATTTGAATTTTAAAGATTTCCATAGCTGAGATTTATTGTGGGTTTGATCTCCTTTCCACATGCACATCTTTCCTCGCTGAAAACTGTTAAAATTTCGCAGACCCTGCACTTTGCCCATGTGAGGTTAATTTTGAGGTCAGAGCTCATATAGAGGTTAATTAGTATTTACATTCCCTTCCAGGCAGCATAAACCTCGCTCTCAACGGCGACGCATGGACTCATGGAGAGTATTAAACCAGCGAGAGTTGGCTGCGCACCTTAGTCCCCCATGCGTAATTAAAAGGTCAGCTGGTTTGTGTATTAGCTTTATTCTGTAACTCCCTTCAAATCAGTGTAAAAGAGACGTACAAAGCAGCAGCAGCCAACTCCACACCTTGCTAACATAAATATTCCACCTCTTAATGTTGGCTATTTCTAGGGCAGCGTGTGCTGTCATCATCACCCGCCAAGCTCTTCATCAGAACATTATAAAACACAGATACGAATTCTCGTGAACACTCTTCTGTCAACCAGCAATATATTTATTTTTTACTTCCTACCAAGTATCTGTATCATTCTTTTAATATCAGACATTTTATCACCCCCCACCCCCCCACCCAGTTCGCCCCCTGTTGCCCAGAGCATGCTGAAAACAGTTGGGGGAGTGTGAGGTTAGCCCTTTTCTGTTCTCCTTGGGACTCAAAAGTGTTTTTCCTTTTGATAGGAAAGGCAGTTCAGGGAGTTCAAGGGAGGTCCGTGTGTGTGTGTGTGTGTGTGTGTGTGTGTGTGTGTGTGTGTGTGTGTGTGTGTGTCCAGGTATTACTCATATTGTGGGGACCGAGATCTGTTTATACATTCTGGGGACTTGTCTTCTTTATGGGGAGAAAAAGCAAGTCCCTGTAAGGTTAAGGTCTCAAAGTCTCCAAGAAAATGAATATAAGTCAATATAATGAAGTCATGGAGACATGTCATGTGTGTTTGTGTGTGTGTGTGTGTGTGTGTGTGGTATTGGTAGTTCGGGTCTGGAGGTTGTAAAACACAATCCACTACATAGTGTGCCAGGCATCATGGGATATAAGCCATAGTACCTGGTGAGTGACTGGCTATTTTAACTTTAGCGAGGACAACCTCTGTGTGTCGCAGTTTTTGCTGAATTTGAATTTTACAAATATCCCCATGGTTGTGGAAACAGCTTCCTGAACGGTTGTAGTCTCTGGTGTTGTTAGTTTAAATTTTGATCGGACTTCATGCACATGCCTGTAGAAAAACCTGGTTCTCACAAATCTTGCAGTGTAACCTGTATGTTTGTAACCCTTTAACTTTTCTAAAGGAAACCGAAAATCTTTATGTGCTTAATAAATCACGTTACTGCCAAAATCTGTGAATAAACAGATTACCTAAGTGTACATAAACCCATGACTGAAGTTTCACGCCTGCACTTTAAAATGTCACTCGTTGCCAGCGGCCTGCCAACTTCAGTTGCTTGTGCTTCCTTATGAAAACATGACATGTCACCAGGTCGCCTGTAAGACCCCCTTTTCACAGAAGAACCACTTTATGTTACGGGGACTGCATGTACTGGTGTCATGCTCCCGGTCGAGTGTGTGCAGCTCATACAGTTAGCTGCAGAATAAGGTGCTGTCTACTTCCACAAGTGAACCACTGAAAGACTTTTACTGTGAAACGATAACACTGGGGTTACAGACGGATGACTGCTAACTGCTTGCTCTAGCCAGCGAGATATATTTTACAGTTAAGATGATCCTTAAATAATCCTAAAACACATTAGCAACGTAGCTAGGAAGTAGACAGGGCACACACTTCCAGAAGAAGCTCAGAGTTGAGCTGGTAGATTGTCTTAGTGGTTACGTCTTGATTGACTCCCTCTGGAGATATTCCTGCCACTTCCAATTGGAAGATTCAAGGGAGATGCGAGGGAAGACCCACAGATAATATCTAGTGAATAGCCTGCAAACAGAAGTGTAGGACCCCCCCCCC
>NW_019524734.1:19915-47074 GCF_002814215.2 Seriola lalandi dorsalis | reverse complement strand
CCCCCCCCCCCCCCCCCGAACAACTGGAAGATGTGGTTAGGGCAATGTATATCTGACCTACTCTGTTGAGTCTGTTCCCACCACAAATTGGACCTGGATAAGTTGCTGAGAATGGATGGTTGGATAATTCACCCAAGGGAAAATCAATGAAGTAGAATCCATCCATTTTCAGATTCATATAATATATGTAGGAATATATGAAGACTTTGAAAGAATTTGATAAATGGTATTAACGTCCTAGGACCTGGCCTCCACATATGTGGACCTCACATTTTGGGTTCTCTAGACCACAATACTAACTTTTTCTCAACAAGGGACTGGTGACCACATATGAGGATATTATACTGCCACTCAGTAATCTGGGTCTTAGGAGGTTAAGTGTATTTTGTCATATTTAGTATATGAATTATTCAGTTATTTGTGGCCAAAAACGTGTTTTCTGAGGTCAGCGACCTTGAACTTGATATTTGACCTTTGACCACCAAAGTTTGATCGGTTCATCCTCGAGTCCGAGTGAATGTTTGTGCCAAATTCGAAGAGACCCCATCAAGGCGTTCCTGAGATATCACGTTCACGAGAATGGGACGGACAGACAACCTGAAAAAATCACCTGTGCGGAGGCATAGAAATAAATATCATGTTATTTGATATTGATATTTGTTATTTGTTATTGAGGAAAAGTGGGAAATTGTACTCAAAACAGGAATAAACATTCACACTGAGGAACCTAGACTTAGATAACAAAGGTGCTTGCTTCCGACAAGTCCAACCTGAACGACCACATACACTGGGGGGGGGGTATCAGCAGCAGGTCGACCAGACCTCCGTCGTCATGGTAACAACTATATGACCTGTGAGAGTGTACCCGTAGCAGGTGTGCCGGACCTTCGTCGTCGTGGCAACAATAACAAACAGGCGGTTAGGGGTTGTGGAGCGGTCATGGTTTGGTTAGGGTTTAGGCACAAAACATACTTGGTTAGTTTCGGGGGAAAATGATTTTGTTTTGGGTTAAAATAAGTTCCTGGTTAGACGACCTGGTCATGTGGAACTATTGTGATATAAACTCTACTATAACTAATCCTCATTGTGAAACTTGCTGTTGCTTGTTTCAGATTGGAAAAGCTGCTATACAGCGCTCCATGATGTGATCAAGGGGATTAGCACAGCTTCCACCGACCAAATGGTTAAAATAGATCCCCTTTGCCTAAATGCCTCATATGAAGTGGTGCATGAGTCAATGCGTTTAATTGGCTTGCTGTTACACACTTATCACATTCTTTGTCCTTACTGGTTCAGCAAACATTTTAATTATGCCGTGAAAAGTGTGAAGACACTTCCAGAAAGACACTGTCGGCATAATGTCCTTTTTTTTTTTTTTAGAGCATAAAAGTTGATTTTTAAAATAGTTGAAAAAGCTCAAGTTTGAAACGCAGCCTCAGCATTTGTACTGGAGGCTACTGTGCCGACCCGACTGGTATACTAATTGTCAACCTGGTTTTAAGAAAGAAAGGAAAGAGAGGCAGAGTGAGAGAAAGAAAGAGAAAGTAAGAGAAAGAGAGGGAGAAATGGCATCTGGATGAGATCTGGCATAGAGCATATGCAGCACATGTGGTCTGGTATAATTTACAGTGTTGTCATGGAGGAGCGGGTTATAAGCAACTGTTTTGCCTAGCAACATTCACGGGAAGGTGGAAGGGGAAAATGTAGTGCTGGCAGGTAGGAAGAATATTTTAATACCGTGAGACATCAACAGTTTATGTGTTCCATCAGTAGTTCCAGCCTTTTCTGAACCCAACTGATGAATGCCAAATAAAAACTGGGTTTATGATTTTAGATGATTTACTGTCACTGCTAAAATATTACTGAGCTGAGATGGACGTTAAATTGCAGATTAAACAAACTTTCGTTTATGATAAACACTGCGGAGCACACGAAATATTATGAAAGCGAACAAGTCCAAAAGCCTAAAGTCGTGCCACAGCGGCCCCTAGAGGCTGCAATGTTTTATCATACTCCACAATACAAAGGTGTTGACTGAACCAAAACAGAAACACTGTGCCTCACTGTTTCTTCTTCTGGAGTGGTAATCAGAGTAGTGGGGAGTTTATCTTGAGGGTGGGGCTAAAGGGAAGACTTTAAGGTAATCAAAGTCATTGATATTTACCCTTGAAAGCCCAAATACGATCAGGACATTTCAGGGTAATTTATCAGTTACACTTGTGATAATTCTTGGTGCAGACAGAAGGTGTACTGCGGCATTTCTGTGACAAGGGAGCAAATTCTAGCTGTAAATGGAGACCGTTAGATGGTAGTAGAAGGTAGTGAGTGGACCTTGGATTCACAGGGTTAGACTGTAGCTATGGACCATAGGCACATAATTAAAGAATGCAGGGTGCATTTTGGAGAGTATTCTATAAGTTGCAACCTAATGCTAAAATCTAAATGTAATTTTTTTTCCCCCTCATCAACCTACACTCATTTCCCCCATTGTGACAAAGGCAAAACTGTATTTCAGAAATTTTCTTTTGCAAAATTTTAAAAAGGAAAAACTGAAATATCACATTGACATAAGTATTCAGACACTTTGCTGTTACACTTCAAATTTAGCTCAGGTTCCCTCCCGTTTCTCTTGATCATCTGTGAGATGTTTCTACACCTTGATGTGAATCCACCTGCGGTCAATTCAGTTGATTGGACATGATTTGTGAAGACACACACCTGTCCATGAGGTCTCAACAGCTGGCGACGCAGATCAGAGCTAAACTCAAAAGCATGAGGAGGAAGGAGCTGCTGCAGAACTCAGAGACAGGTTTGTGTCGAGGTACTGAAGGTTCCCAAGAACAGCAGAGGCCTCTATCATTCTTAATGGAAGAAGTTTGCAACAACCAGGACTTTTCTTAGACCTGACTGCCCGGCCTAAACTGAGCAAACTCTCTGAACTCCAGAGATCTTGTGTGTCGATGGGAGAAATGTCCAGAAGGACAACCATCACTGCAGCGCTCCAGATCACTGGGCTTACTGGTAGAGTGGCCAGGTGGAAGCCTCTCCTCAGAGAAAGAAACATGGAAGCTGCTTGGATTTAGCAAAAAAAAAAAAAAAGGACGTAAAGGACTCAAAGACTATGAGAAACAAGATTGTCTAGCGGCCTCGATTCTAAGCTTCATGTCTGGAGGAACCCAGGCACTGTGGGACAGGGAGACTGGTGAGGGATGGATGAAGCTGAACAGAGCAAAGGACAGAGATATACTTAATGTAAACCTGGTCCAGATGACTCAGGACTTGAGGCTGGACCGAAAGTACCAAGTAGAGGGTCTGAATACTTATCTCATATGCACATAACAAAATGTACAGCAATCTGGCTTGTAATTTTGTCGTGGAACTACATGTCGGACGGTGTAATCTTTTGACCCTCCCACCAGTCGGCCAATAAAAGGAAACATCATCGTATAAATTATTGATGTCTCTATTCTCTTCTGTGTCTCTTTTAACATCTCAGTAAAAAAAAAAAAAAAACAGTTGCACAGATACTAAACTAGAGTTCAACTTTACCACTAAAAGTATCCAGCTGTTGTTTCCAGTAAAAATCAAATCTATTTCCATTGCAAATGGATGTGAATTTACCATAAATTTGACTTTGTTACTTTGTCAATAAACAGGAAACTTTATCCTGCTCACTTTGTATCAATCACCAGATAGACTGTTTTCAAACCAGGAAGACAGATTTAAAAGCCTTGTGTCAGCCTGAATGATTAATCTAAATCTAACATAATCCAGTGATTAATTTATTTCCCTTTATCAGATAATCCATTAGTGTTGGCAGGCGTAACAACGTTTGGCAATGCCAGGAAAAAAAAAAAAAAAAAAAAAGTTCTTTGGACAGATTTGAAAAGGATTCTTTTAAAGTTTAAAGTGTGAGAATATCAATTTCTGCCTGAAATTTGTCATCATGAAATGTGAAGCATATTGCACACTGGCTCTGGTATCTTGAGCGGTGATGACAACAGGGATACAGCGTGTTTTGCTTCATGTTTAATATTGTTGGAAAAGCCTGGCTAGGGCAGTAAATTTAATGCGGTTATGCCCAGAAATGGTGTAATTGTTTTAAGGATTAAGTATTCTCTATCTCAACGTTAATAAAATATCTTTGATAATAATGGGACTGAAGCCTGACTGAGATCCTCCTGACCTCAAGGCTTTTGAAAGCACATACTAGACATGTTATGTAAGAACATATTATACTTACACTGAATATTTGTGAAAAAAAAAAAAAAGAAGAAGAAGGCACCAGTTGGTTAAACAATAAGTATCAAACAGTGTTTTCACAAAGTGCTTTGGTGCTCGGTTGCTACTCCGTGACGAGATAGTATGTGTGCCGTCAGCTTGAATGGATACCCAAGGACAACAGTCTATCACGGATGTATGGTTCGAATGGTACGTGCAGCCGTAACCACTTTGTCTAACTGGAGTCTTTCACTGCACTAAAACAGAGAGGAGCTTGGGAATTTTTTCAGCGCACTGGACAATGACCAAGCACGTTAGAGGGTGCTGTTTCTTGCCCTTACCTGTGGCTCATGAGTCACAAAAAGGTGCAATCATGGTTGTAGAGAGGCAAGATTAGAGTGGTTTACCCCATCTTCAAAGTTCCAGTGACAACAACCAATTTAGTCTTGAGTCTTCAGTCTGAATGTTGTTTAACATTGTTGTTATATAATGATAATGATAACTGTCTTATTGCCGTAGCAAAACAATAGACAGCGCTATCAAAGGAGGCGTTACCTCCTGGTGTGATGATGATGATGATGTTAAATAACACATGACTCAAGTGGTTGTTGTCACTGTTGCACGCTGGGAAATCTTGAAGATTATTCTCTTGTATAGCAAAGTTACGGCCCTTCGTTCCCTGTGCCATCCCACAAAATGATCAGATACAGGAACCTTATCTGCATTCCCACCCTGACAACATATTTCATCCCTATTCTCTGTGACGTAACTTATGAGCGGGGGAAGGGGGGGGTACATATTTATTTTCATTTTTAAACTGTCACATGCTGCCTTTTGGATAATGTGCTGTAGATGTACTGGCCCCATTGTTTTTCTTCTCTTGCTCATCTCCACCCAATGGTTTCACCCCTTGCATGCCAGACCAGAAAATACATGTGGTTCACATTTTGTGACTCACGAGCCACTGGTATGCCCTCCACTATCCCCGGTCCGTGCCCAGGCGCTGACCTGCTGTCGGTCAACAAACATCACAATGGTGACAACAAAAGGGGGAAAAAACAAAACAAAAAAACAACATCTTAAATCTTAACTCAGGCGCTCTCAGCTGCAGTGAATAACTTTGCAGTCCTTGGCCAGATAAAGCATCCGCCATGATTAAAATAAACGTTCACTCATTTAATAGTTTCAAAGGCCTAGGTGAGACTGATACCGGGATGGAAGAGTATGCTGTGTTGGCCTTCAATAGGCTTCGTGGATAAATGGACGGAAAGCAGATTGAAGGAATAAAAATACTCCTGTGTTTGATGTGGGACCGCTTGGCTGTTTGGACTCTTACCTCACATGATTGGATGCAGTGGATGTGTTGAGGGTCAGGGTACCACTTCATCATCCCTGTACAGACTATGCTCTGGAAAACAAGAGTACACAAGGTTGAGCAGTGCAGTCACAGGAAACGGATAAACACTGTAAACAGCACTAATATCAAACCGAAAATTCAATCAATGTTGCTGTTTCCGGTCAAATACTGTGAGGGATGAATAACCGAAGACAGAACACATACAGTTTCTGCTCTTTTTTTCTTTTCTTTTTTTTTTAAAGTTGAAACTAATTTGACTCACCCGGTTTCAGAGAGATCCGTTTCACAATCAGTAATGGACCTTATGGTGAGGCTGTTTTACCAACTGCTGTTTCCAAGGTCAGAAGAGAACTTTTCAATATCATCTTTCAAGCTAACAAAAGCTCCGGAACAGCTACTAATGGGCCTTTGCGGTGAGATTGCGTTACCGAACCCTGCTTCATGTTTATTCAGAATCAGTGAAACGAGTGAGCGTGACTCAGATCTAAGGAGCACGAATGTGTTTTGCGGAAATACGTCTATTGGATGATTGAAGCGTGTTGTGTATGTTCTGCTCAGACGGTGGAGTGGACATGATTTCTGTGAACATAAACACAATAAGCACTAGTTCTAGAGTCGGCCAGAACCTAGTTTATATGGCTGGACTGTGTTATGATAGATGTCCCAAACTGAGGACGTAGCCAAAGCCTGTAATATGCTAATTAACGTATTCATGATATCATTGCTTTGTATTTGCATTCTGCTCAGTGTCATCTGAAAGCAATGGCCGAGGGGGCTGCAGATAAATTGGCTGTTAAATAATTAAATTAACCTGTTAAATATGCCATACATGCTGATGCATTGACAACTTAATTGCTACACACAATTGATAGTGAGGTTTTGTCAATTTAGAACGAGCCCCTCATATGCAAACGTGTGAATAATGTCCCTATGTGGTGATTAAAGTCACAGGCGTTTTCTTTGCCAACAGTCCACGAGCACTTGGTTTTACAATGAGCTGTTATATAAATAATGAACAAGACTTATTCTGTGCAGATATCCTGTTGTTTTCAAGGACATATGCAGTTTCTGCTGTTTGTTATGCATGAAAACCTTGTGATGGAAGAAAAATAATAGTTTTATATAACAATATAAGTGGATGCAAACCTCAAAATTTTGTAAACTTTGGGTGAGGCTGTGGTCATTCATTTGACCCCGGGAATTTACAAGGTGGTTAGAAGATAGCTGATTGACTAACAAATATGGACAGAGAAAGCGGATCCTCCCCTGTGATTTCCTGTGCAGCCCGACCCAGCGAGGGAGACCTGATTCTGAAGTATTTGAGATAACACAATGCCTCGAAATCACAAGGCACCGTCAGAGATATGGTGCAAGAAGCCAGACTTCCATCCAACTATTTGACCTTGGCAAGGGTGGATTAACTGGCTGGCTAACTGACCACCCAAAAGCAAGGCGAAACTGGAGCAGTGTGGGCAACAGTGTTAACGTAGAAGCGATTCCTGAGATATGATATTGGGTAACGGCAACCACCTTCAAAGCAAAACACCAGCACTCAAAATCAGACCTAAAATCTGGCATTCCCCGCAAGTTTGTTCATGGTGACCTGTGTACGCCGTGTGTGAGAGATATGTGTGTTTCCTAAAAGGCTTGACGTCAACTGGAACCTTTACTCTCGCTATCTGCCTGTGATTTCCAGTAATGCAAAAACACTTCAATGATAACGAACACGCTCGCATACACAAGAGGTGGATTCTGTTGTGTCATAGTGTGTGATTAGCTGGTGCAGCTGGGAATTAAAAAGTGTTTTCTTAGAAAACTCCAAAACTCGAACACTGTCCTGCCAGTGATTCAGTCAAATATTTGATATGAAACACATTTATACAGATCATGATGGAATCAAAAATCTCTGCTGCTATTTGACTGAGAGGATTCATTTCTAGGTTTTCTCCGTTACTCTGACAGACCTTTGAAGCCGCTTCAGGTCATTTCAATTAAAAACAAATGGCTGGTTATACGTTTTGTTTTATAATTTCTTGTCTCATACTGAGATTTATACTAACAGTGCTGTTTGTTTATCTAATAGTGATGAGATAATTCCACTTTTCACGACAGTTTTCTGTCATTTGTACAGACACTGTGGCAGATCACCTCAGAGGATCTAAGAAAATGATCATCCTGACTCCTGATAAAATAACCCTTGATCTTTATTAGAAATAACTGGAAATGATCTCACCCCATTAGCTGATCTTACAATACGTTTGTTGAAGACTCGTAGTTTAAACTACTTATTAAAAAAGGATAATTTTCCCACCTCAGCTCCATTTGAAATATGAATCTGGTAATCATTTATCTCCAGAATAAAAAAAGAGGTGTTAGGGGGCATGAATCTACTGGGACACCTTGTGCTGCAATAGTGTCCTTCATTTCAAAATAAGATCAGTGTGTCAAAGTCCTCATCTTTCCTATCACACACAGATAAGCTCTAAAGCAGAGGTTTATCTCTGCCAGGGCAGCACGGAGGGACAGATGTGAGACACGTAATCCTTCTCTGAGTCACAACTCAGCCAGATCCGACTGAACACATGAGATCTCACTATTAACGACGTCCGTCACAAATAAGCGTCCAATAGAAATACTTGGAAAACAATAGAAGTCATTAAGAAGATGGAAAGGAACCTGAGAATCTTAGTGATAGTTATTTTACATCCGTGCATACACTGCAAACTTGATCAAGCTGATTCAGCTCCCTTTTAATGGTTTGATGTTGCAATCAAAAAGCAATATTATTTTATTATTGAGGCTCAGAATGTCCCATCAACACTCCCCTGATACTTGTCAAAGGGGGGAGGGGCGCCACAGTGTCAGACTTGCCTTTTCATTGGCGTAGCACCTTTTGCTAATTTTAGAGCTACGCTTTAAACGATTCACAATCAGGCAAAAACCAGAAAGCCTTTGTCCAGAGATTCAAGGCGGCACTGAGGCTCATAAAGACGAACGAGGTCAGTTCAGTTGTAAATATATACGGCAGCAAAATCCACCTGTTTTTTTTTTGTTTTTTTTTTTATGTGGACTGTCCGACAGATGAGTCGTCTTTGTCTTTAACTGTGAATGAACTTTGTGCTTATGAGTAAAGGTGAGTCAGTGTGGCGCAGTAGCTGTTTACTCCATGCTGTTGTTCAGACCACCAGATGTTTGGATGCATTATTCATTCCAATGGGTGTTTTTGTGTAAAAATCTCAGCGCTTGTTTGTCAGCGGATCGGCTTTCACTGCACCCGGAACTGGTCGCATGGCAGCGAGCGAGCAAAACAATAACTGTTTTCTAAAACCTGCCAATAGTTTCCAAATGGTAGCGCAACCACAATTCACAATATTTAAACCAATCAAGCTATCTCATTTTTCACCACGTCATGCTTCATCGTGCAGCATGAAACAGTTTAGAAACAGGTGCAACCCAGTTCTGCAAGCTGATATTTACAGTACAACTGAACTGGATCAGATGGACATTAATTAGAAGCATATAACTATCTTTTATATATTTAATAAAAGTTATGATTTATGGAGTTTTCAAGGCTGATGCAGTTAAGCTGCTGTTGTAAAATAAATAAACCGTCTCGATATGTCACCAAAAAAGTCCAAAGAGGACCAGACGGCGTGTTCTGTGTGGTCACAGAAGTCAGCTGCTCTCTCTGTTTTCTGTTTTACAAACTGTGGAATTTGTTGTTTGTTTTCCTTCATTTGTGCTTGTTCAAAAAATTAAATTGTTTACATCGTAAATGTCGGTTAGATTGCATTATATATAATCACACAGATTATATATAAAAAATGCACTTTGTAGGTTTTATTATTGTCATTGGGTTATTTAGTATTCGATGACTCATGGTGCAGAACAGAATAGAAATGAGATGACCTTAAGTGACCTCAAACTGAATCAAAACAAAGTAGTAGTAGTAGCAGTAACTTGACTCCGCCTCCTCACCTGGACTCTGGTGGGCAGCATCCAGTGCTTTAAAGAGTCAGCTGTGGTGCCATTAGGCAGAACCACAGGGTCACGCAGATCCATGTCCAGAGCCACAATGCATGTTGGGTAGCAAACAGCACCTGCGAGGAAAAGGAAGGAAAAAATACAAATCAAATAACACTTACCTCTAACCCCCGATTAGCGTCTGTTAGATTTAATCACGTACAAACATTGAGGAAAAGAACAGAACTTCTGAACACACCGTCATGTGTCATCTGCACAACCGGCATCTATCTCAGACTGCTGGTTGTGCAGCCCCTCAGTCGAGCCTCTGAGTGAAACAGGCAATATTAGCTCGGACCTCCTCAAAAGCTCACTTCCTTCTATATGTGAAATATAAGTGTTGACAACAAGATGCTCTACCGCCGCGATTGTTTTGTCTGTCCAGTCGAGCAGTGTGTAACAAGATAAGCCAAAGACCAACAGGCTACTGTGTATGGCTTTATTTTGTTTGACAGAAGGAAAGCAAATATAATCAGGACTGTTTATTTGATATATTAAACTCTCATCCTTCAAAGAGGGTCATGCTCACCAACATCCATCCCCTGGTCACAGCTGTACTCCACAGAGTTGAGATCAGAGGGGCCGGAGCAGGATCCCTGGAGCCTGGAGCACATGGTGAACTCTGCCGTCCATCTCCCGTCTTTAGTGCAGCGAATCTCGCTCTGGGCACAGACAAGAGAAAACCGTTTGTTCAGTCAGTTTAGATGAAACCGTAATTTGGCTGTTATTGTTTGACGCCGTGGAGCAGTTGACTAAATGAATGAATGGCTTACTTTCCACATTTGTACGACATCCCTCACAGGGAGAACACTTCAAATGTTTTTGTCTTCATGAGAAATATTATATTCTAGAACTGGTTTGACCCTGTTCTCCAAACTTGATGGAAGCGTACGTGTTTAAATACTTTTACAGTTTCAGCCAATGCAGAAGTTTCCTCACACTTGCATGAATAAATGCTGCTGGATTATTCCAAAAATGAATCTTTTTGAAGTCCAGAGCAAAAACACAAGAAAGCAGCAAAGCACGTACATGACAAGGTGTCAGAGATGCGTGATTGCAGATAAAACTGCAGCTGCTGTGCACACAGTTTGTGGTGTAGAAATGGCTGCAGCGTATCATGTCTGACGTCAAGCAAAATTCTGATTTTGACCAGTTCCTTGACGCATTTGTTGTTATTCTCTCTATATTTTCATGGGCAAGTAAATCAGTCTATATAGGTTAACTCACTGCAAAGATGTGAAGATTAATAGTTGATGATACATACATCTCACCCTGTAAAACTTTTTATTTGCCCTGGAGAATAGACGGCTGCAGAGATCTTACATTTTCCGTAGTGTCCGAGCACTGCAGGGTGCAGACGGTGTCGTAGTACAGGCCATTGGTGCAGGTATACATGCCCTGGAATACGTCCGGCAGGGCTGGACAGGATATCGGCTCACATCCGGTTTCCTCCCACTGACCCCCTTTCAGACACTCCAACCTGAAGTACTTCCTACAGACAACAGGAGCAAAACGAATACATTAACTCTGTAGCAGTATGTGATCGATACTTGTACTGCTTTCCTTTCTATAGGTGACAACCTAGTTCTTGTTCAGTGCTAGCTGCTTAGCATGCTAATTTCAGTAGAAGAAAAGAAGTGATTGATATAGAAGCAAAACAAGAGTTAACACTGGTGTTGCTTTCCACCTCTGGAGACAGCTCATGTTCGAGTAAAGAAATGAAACCTTTCTTCTAGACCGTTAAGTAAACAGCTGTTAATGCTAACAGTGGCTATGCAGCGATAGCAAAAACTTACACAGAGCACCTTTAAAGCTCTTTCATAGCTACCGCTGTTCACTTTCACACGTTGGACTAATAAAGCGTCAGGGGTCGTTAAAATGTTTACACATGTTTGAGAACGTGTGACTCATAAAGACACCCAGCTGCAAATGGATCTCTACATAAAATGTACAGATATAACATAATGTAATACAATTTTTACTGGGTTGATATGACAGTAAAACACAGCAACATTTGATAGACTGCATTTTAATTAATACAAGAACATACAGCAAGGAAAATATAGAATTACTATAAATATATACAGTGGAGTCCGGTGGGGTCTGAGAATACTTTCCCATTTACTTGAACATATTTATACACACACACACACACACACACACACATACACTCGCACACACACACACACACACACAACTTGCTCACTAGTTATACATAGCTGATCGCTGACACCATCTAAGTCTACACATATAAACTACACCACAGGCAGTGTCTCCTTAGAAAAACCCTCATCTCATTAACAACATGTAAACTGCCTTCAGTAATGAGCAGCTACCCGATGAATACAACTGGCAGCAGTAATGACAAGGCCCAGTTAGCAGCGCTACTTATTTTATTGGGCCCTAACGTCAGCTTGTTCCAAAACCAGAACTGTTGCTCTGCAGAAAATGAACCTTTCTGCACCCATCCATACTGAAAAACTTTGAGCTTGGGGGTCTGGGTGTCCACGTGATGCACTGTAAAATATCTGCATTGAAGATCCTAATTTTATTAGAGGAGCGTACAGTTGTTTGTTGCTTTACTAGTATTTAAAGGTTTTCCACAGCCCACAATACTTGGTTACAGTGCATTGTTCCTGTGGTTTGGTACTTCCTTATACATTAAGTTATAATAAGGTATATAATATGCCTGAAATAATTAATCCTGTTGATAATTTAAGGCATCCAATTGGAAAGAAGTAAATATGAGTGATGCAAGCATCACTGCCTCAACAAACCCTGGCAGCAGTTGTGCTATTGTCTGTCCACGGAGACGCCAGCAGTCCCTCATCACTTACCTTGGTGTCTTCTTTTTGAGGCTCCCTATTACATAGAAGCCTGGGTTGCATTTGTAACGGCAGACGGAGCCAACATCGTGCCCCGAGGCCGTACAGTCTGCTGTTAGCAGCTTGGCATCGGGTATGCTCGGGACCTCTGGACACTCTATCTTGCAGTAAGCCTCTGGGAAAGACCACAGACCGTCTTCCAAACACACCAACCTGTCACTGTCACCTGAGGAAGAGAAGAGGGGCCAAGGAGGGGGAGGGGAGTGTAGTCGGACAGAGAGAGGAAAGTGTAACTAACAATGGTGCAACCTGCATAAACCTTCGCATCAAACTTGCAGTTGTGTGGTGCATGTTGCCATGTTTTATGGTGCTTCTTTTATTGATACGCTTGCACGACCTCCATAGAATCACGTTCTCGCCTGTGTTGATTGACGAGGTCGATGATCATTGGATATTAGAAAAAGTTTGGCCGGTGCCGAAAACAAACTGCAATGACTATGTAACGTTTGCTGAGCAGTGCGACAACTGAACCTCAAGTGGTAATTACAGGATAATGTATGGTTTTTGAGTCGGTTTCTTTAAAGACTTCATTATCAGGCCAATTAACTGAGAGTAAGTGGAAGCCACTTGTGGGGAAACAACGTAAATGTCCAGGTGTGCTCACTTCCTGTTTTTCTTAGGAGATAAAACCCTTGAAATGTTCATCTGTGACAAGCTAAACCTGAGTGTACCAACACCAGAAGTAGAGAAGAGTCAGAACAAAGCAAACTGATGTGGTAACGTCAGTAACATATTATAAACCTGCCTGAAGCAAATACATCAGCTAACATTACCCTGTATATACTGGTCGTACCAGACCAAGTAAAGCTGCAGCAGTGTGTTGAATTCCCCCTAACCTTTACAAGCTGAACTTAACGTTTAACAAGAGGAAGATTGTGCGAGTTATTTTTACACTTTAAAACATACATTAACAGGAGTAATATATTCTGCACTTTACAGCCACAAGACAGAGGAGTAGATGCGAGAAGCACAAGTAGGTCAACATCATGGATTCATTTCTGTCAAACCGAACGTTCTGCTTTCGTTTGGCGGCTCTGTCTCGTACGGTTACGAGGAGACGGAGACTATGGCTTCAGCATCGCCCAAAGCTAATATTTTCTATGTGTGTATGGCCCCACATGAAGCACGAGCGTTGGTATGTGCGGAGAATCATAACACCCAAAAGCTTTCGCATTTTTTTACAGAGTCTATAAAATGTAATGAATCTTTAACATGGCATCACTTTTTTTTTTTTTATAAGCTAATTAAACATCGTGCCGGTGTTGTGTTTATCGAAAATCCATTACAGCTGCACTGGTGTGCACTGAACCCATTCTGTGTGAACTGCACAGTGTGCCTTTCACTGCTGAGTGATACATGATGGCCCTCAAACATATTTCACCCAACCAAAAGCCACAAATAGAATTATATCTGCGCAATCTGTATTTAGATCATGAATACGTGGGTCTTACTGCTGACTCTACCGAGACATTCGAGCGTTCACCGCGGCTTTCCGACCACAAACACAAGTCTGTGGACATCACGCTTGTTCCATCTAATCACTTCAAGAAGCATCTACTACATTGCGTAACTTACATCACTAAAGAGGGGTAATGGTTTTTTATGTTTGTGCGTAGCTATGAATTTGTGCATGTGTGTGTGTGTGTGTGTGTGTGTGTGTGTATGTGGTGGTACTCCTAATCATTGCTGCCACAGGCGATATTTGTTCTGACTAGTTATGATGTAAGTGGTGTTTTTTAAAAACATTGTGGACATCTGAAGTGAAGGGAAATTGTGCTGTGTGTGTGTGTGTGTGTGTGTGTGTGTGTGTGTGTGTGTGTAGATGTAGTATGTAGATGTTTCTATCAGGCTTCAACGTGAATTTAAACAACTGTAACTTTTACAGGCCGTAAAGCTGTATAGAGGAGCAGTGTGAAGAGCAAGCCTCGTTGAGAGGAGACATGGTTGTGATTTTGTAAATGGCATTTCCACTGTGATTTTATTGCAATACTGTTGATTAGTTCCCCTTGTTTGTTTTTCAAGCTATAATGAGCAGCGTCTTTAACTATAACAATACGCTGTAAAAAACAAGTATCCAGTTATCAGCTGTAATACTTTCAAAATTACAGTTTTATGTCCATTTCATTTTATGGACTGTGGCTGGTGGAAGCGTCTCGCTGCGGTTTGTCTGTTCACTAGATCGGGATATATTACTCTGCTATGAGTAATATTTAGTTCAACACGTTTCCCTGTATTCCTGTGTCTGTATCGGCGAGCTGTCCCGTTTATTTTTCCCTGCCTCCCCTCACCTTGTAGTATGGCTGGCGATCCACAGGTGAAGGAGCAGTGTTTGCCGAAGGTGGTTCCCCCGGGGCAGCTGAATATGGCGTGGTAGACGTGAGACTGATCGGGCAGGCCGCAGTCTACAGGCTGACAGCTGACCGCACGATCCCACGAACCATGGAAACACTCCAGCTCTGCTTCTCTCTGAAGAGGAAAGAGAAAGAGACAAAAGATCAGAGCCGGAGGGGGTTTATGTGCCAGTTTGTGCCCTATTACACATCTGAGTTTGTACCTCTATCCACAACATTCCTAAAATTCTGCCTTTGAATTCTGCAGACACTTTCTTGGACTTGGAGAGGCAATGTGAAACTGAGCAGACAAGACAGAAAAATCTGTTTGGTTTCCCCATCATTCACAGGAGATGTTATTGAGTTATCCTGGTTTTGGGAGGTAAAAGAGGATGCAACCACAAATGCTGAGTGAGGAAAAGAAAAACAAAATGTTACAAATAGTCGAACAAATTACTGTAGTAGAAGCTGCTGGAAGGAAATACTGTAAGCCCCGTGCCTCTCTCATGCAACTTCGCTGCTGCCTATCTTGTATCTTGGTTTAAAATATGACAAATAATAACTTAACATTCAAAGGACAGTTTACCTGATGGGGCGGGGGAACCCTGCCATTGAGGACAGTGATACTGAAACCACGGTGACACTGAACGGAGCAGCGAGAGGCCTCCCCTCCTCCCGTACACCTACGGAGACACACTGATATATATAGATAGTTCTTTTGGTTGTTGTTTCATTTTTCTCTGGTCCCCTCCGTGTGTTTGATTCCCCGAAGGTTCCTACCTGACGGACGCGTGCTCTAGCTGAGGAGGGCTGCAGCTCTCCGTCTGACACGGCTGCCGCAAACAGCTATTGCAGGGATGAGGGGGGAGAAGAGAAGAGAGGGGGAAAGGGAGAAGGAGAGGGATGAAAGGCCGGGTGAGACAAAGAAAGCAACTAGGAAGCCTAAACTGATCACTATTTCTGTCTCATCTAATTCGAGTTAGATCAGATTAAAAAAAAAAAATACTCCAAGGTTTTAGGAATTTACCTGTTATGGTAACAGTTCGACAAGAAGTAGCATGCTGCCGCTGTGGAGCTGACTAATGCCTCGCACAGCAAGGCCAAGCCTGAATACTGTCTACTGTAAGGACAGTGTAATGCAATCAGCATCTGAAAAACATCTGAAATATTTCTTTTATAACTTTCTTTATCTTCCGTCTTAGATTCGAATGTTTTTCTTTGCTTCTGTTGTCCCCTTTTTTTTTCCAAGCTCAGTAATGAAAGTGACCAGTCCGTGTGTGTGAAAGCATGCGTGTGTTAAGTAGGTAGCTGTGGGAGAGCCCACCCTCTGATGCGCACCCGGTCAGGGCGAAGGTGCTGAAGTGACAGGAGGTCCTCAGAGCCACGCCTCCCACTGCCACAGAGCGGGAGGAGAAGAGGAGGATGATGGAGGACGTGAGGAAGAAGGGCTGAGAGAGGTCGTGGGTCACATTCACCACCAACGGGTTCCGGTGGCACGAGAGGTCATACGTCCCTGGGTGGAGGAGATGGAAGGGTTTCAGTGGTTGTTTAGCTCCTAACCTGTTTTGGTCTTTTATCAAAGAGCATGATTTTTAAAAATGATCAAACACATACAAATCTGTACAGGTTAAAAAAGTACCTAGTGAGTGGTTTTTGCCAGTAGTATCAGACAGAAAGAGGGTGGCTGTCCTCCGACACTGCTCTCCAGACCACGACCCGTCTGAAGCCAGGTACACCATTACAGAGGCTGCCACTCCAGGATTGACGAATCCCACCTGGATCAATGGTAAAAGGGACAACAATTACACAGAAAAGAAACTTGACTTGTTGTTTAACAGATCACAGTGCAGTCACTGTGCATTAAAAATGTGTTGCATTTTTTGCATTACACCTTCACTGTGCACGGCTTGTATCAGGATAAAGGGTGCACACGTTACAGTACATTCCAGTGAACTCAACGCTGCATCATTTGGAAGTCAGCCAAGGGTTCTTTGTTGCTCAACTTTTACACCGTGCTTTAGCAACTCCTTCTGGCTGCTCAGTCGCCTGCACAGTGGAGGGTGGAACTGGGAGGACAGTATGAACCTCTTGTAGAGCTCCTTTTGGCAGGTGATAAGCAGCTGGTGACGCACCGTAGATGTGTCTCAATTCAGGGGCTGTATCCTTTCAAAGGCTGACGTGATAAGGTTGTCCTATTTTCCAAGGCTTCAAATGTGTTTCCCAGTGAAGAATCACTTTTTCGAACAGAGAATATGGCCGACAAATAAAAGGAGAGTCCTGCAAAGACCAGAACGTCTCATTTCAGTTCGGCCTTCGTAGTTTACATGCTCTTCATAGTGCGCGTCCTCTGAAGGTTGCAGCCCCTGAATTGTGTGTCTCACTCGTGTCAGTCTCTAGTCTTCTCCGGGAGTTAGAAAAGGGGGACAAGGACTGAGCACGGCAATAACTGGGCATAACAGATGTAGGTCTACGCGTGAGTTCATTGATTGGCTCTGACCACGAGGAGAGCGCGCTGTAACATGCTCGTGCATGATACCGCAGAAGCACGGTAACTGTGTTGTGACTGGAATACAAGCTGACGCTGTTCTCTTGTTCTCTGTTTCAGAACTACACACTTCTCACAGCCACCTGTCAGGCCTGCAGACTGTGAGTGCTTCACCATCAAAAGAGTGATTTTGGGGTAAAGTACCACTTCAAAAGAAATTTTTTAAGATCTTTTCTTCCAGATGAAGATATAGAACTGTGTGAATGAGACCGACGCCTTTTTAGAGAGCCGGCAGAGATGGATATGACAGAACAGCTGAGAAATGCTTTTCAGATCAATTAAGACAAGATATTTAAGCGAGGGAGGCCTTTCAGAGACAGAGAGAGCACTTCAAGGAAAAAGCTGGCAGACATGGTGTTATAATGAAGCCTTTTCAGACAGTGAAAGAGTCTTTAGGGTGAAGGCGGCCCTCCAGAGAGGTTGCAGAAATGTGTCTGATAAAGAGGGCGTCCATAAAAAAAAAAAAAAGAAAAAGCAGGGAGTGGAAAAATGAGTCATTCAACAAAGAAGTGGAAATGATGAGAGAGGAAGAAAAAAAAAATGAAAGAGTATGTGCGAGGGAAGGAGAGAGGCGAGCTCCTGACTGTAAAGGACTCTGTAATCCAGAAGATGACGGACAAGGTTGTGAAGCTATCAGTCAAATCAACAGCTAGCCTACGCTTAGTCTGGGCCTGCGGAGTTGATTGTGGGAACTGCGGCTATGGAAAGATTAAATAATACAAAACTACTAAATATGAGAACCAGACACAGGTCTGGAATGGAAAACCAGGTCCAAATACGATGCAGTACACAAACCAGGACATCTACAGTGAAGCGCTGTTGGCTGGAGGACGTTGGGAGTCGCAAAGATAAGATGGGAAATTATGTAAATGAATCACTTTAACTGCAGCAGCAGCTCTTGTAATTGCAATTCTCTGTCAACACAGGCTTTGACAACAAATACAAATGTCATCGATTGGACATGTTGCTTATTAATCACAAATAAAGAATTAGTTCATGATATGTAACGTTCAAGAATAATGTTTAAATTGTGTTTTTTGTTGCCCTGTATTTTCTGGAGCCGTAATAAATTACAATTATGAATTATGTATTCAAGAGATCTATTTATTAAAACAAAATTATTATTATTCCTTCAGATGCCAGTGTTTTAATAACTTCTGAACCTTCTAAGTAATCAATTGTGAATTATGAGTGAATTATATAACACTTCCACTATTAGTAAACTTGTAATGATCCTTATTGAAAGATTTCAATGATTAGTATCCTCGCAGTCAAACTTAAAACTACAAATACACAATAAGCACGATGTTAGTCATGATTTGGTAATCATCTACAGATCATTACAACTCATAATTCACAGTTGACCTTGAAAATGAGTAATTATTGTAACCAATGCGTTGTATGAATAATGTATTTGTTATAAAGCGAGGAATGTGTGTGTGTGTGTGTGTGTGTGGAGGTTTGAGCCAGCGGTCTGTGAGAGAGAGGCCCTTCAACCCCATTTAAAAAAAGAATTGGAAAGTGCTGGACGCTGTCGAAGAGTAGCCACCCACAGTCATTCAGCGGAGGGGAGAACAGATACAGTATGTGCAAACACACACACACACACACACACACACACTTACCTTCAGCCAGAATGAATGTTCCAGGTCATTGTTTGTGTCGGACGGGGCTGTGCAGGGGAACCAGGCGTCGCTGGGCAGTTTCTCACTCACGTCCAGGTGCTGGTACCTGCAGAGCTTCACACCAGACAAAAGAAAACTCTCTGCTCATTGTGCAGCAAAAATAACAACTAATCCGCAGTCAGTGATCATTTTATTAGACACATCAACTCCAGACCTTTTATTGTGACGACAACCTCATGTGAAAACTGTTTATTCCACTGTCACATGATCTAATCTGTGGTATCATCACGATGTAAAGTTTATTGTGGGGCAATAAAAGGTTGACATAAAATCCATTACAGATTTTTGTAGTAATTGTCTAAATTCTGTGAAAGTGTGTTGCGCCTCGAGAAGAGCCGCAGATTCTCTGGTGGTGAAGCAGTCAGCCGGGCCGTGCCGACTTTATTCGGGACACTTTGACTTGTTTTGTTTATCGCACCCTTCTTCCTACAGACACTGTGGCGTGAAAGATCCCAGGAGGTTTGCCAGTTCGGAGACACTGAAACCAGTGTGTCTGACACCAGCAATCCTCCCATGATAAGAGTGGCTTAAATCATGTTCTGCGCGCCGCCGAGCCGAACTTACTTAACTCTGCATCATTTGCACGTGACCTCCTGCGTGGAGGAGCGAGGCTGGACGTGAGCACGTTTCTTTTTTCTTTCTTTTTTATGGGAGATGTCAGAGTTGAAAAATGATTGATGTATTTTGTACCTAAGTTGTAAAAAAGGAAGAAGGGAGTTACGCCGTATTCAAAGTTGCTGTGCTGTCATGGAAAGTTCTGCCAAAATCTCCTCACAAAGTTAAGTGCAGAGCCTTTCTTTCAGGCTTGTCTTTACCGGTCGCTGCTCAGTTTAACTCACGAGACCTAAAGAGCTTTGTTGGCATGTTTTTAAATAGTTTTTGCCCTGAGTAAAAACAAGGCTCTTCTCACTATTGTTCTGATCTCTCATTCAAATGTTAGAATAATGTAGCCGATGGAAAGGAAGAGTGAGAGAGGTGAAGGGACCAATCAGGAGAGATTGATTAAAACGGCATTTTTTAAAATGAAAATAACCTCCGTCCAGACGAGCGTTTTAGTTTCCGCATCAGAAACGATCTCTCTCCTTATTATCGGACCTGAAACACGCATCAGACCGATCTATGATGATTCACATATGAACGTATCTGAAAGAAGTACTGATTTGTGAGCAGAGACTGTTGCAATACAACTTCCGGCCACAAGTGGCAGCACTGAAAACAAAAGTATAGTGATTTAAGTGAGGAAGAAATTATGAGTAAATTATCATCTTGAGTTTTACATGCATTGTATTGGTTTTAATGTCCTTTATTGTGTCTGTGTTTCTATCAGAGGTTGAACTCTCCACAACTGATGAAGAGAAGTTCACCCACCTCTGTCTGGTGTGTTTGGTTATTTTTTTGAATATAATTTCATCAGCACCGAACGCCTGAAACGATGCTTCACTTAACTTCTGGATATTTTGTCTTCTGTGATGATTTAGGTGGTCGCTTCCAGGTTGGGAGAATTTATGTGGACAGAAATAGTACAGAGATGAAGTGCGCTGAGCATCCAAGAAAAGTTGAATTGAGGGCAGTTGGATTTGGTTGTAGATATTTCACCTTTCATCCATCACGCCTCTTCAGTTCTGACTGACTGGCGGGGAGAACCCAGTATTTAACCTCAGGGTCCCCCCCAAAGGCCAAATACCAGGGTCTCCCCGCAAGCCTACACCCGAGTCCAACTGCCCTCAGTTTCACTTTTCTTGGATAACCACGACCTGGATGAATCTCCACAGACATGTAAAACGGCTGAAACAACCACGCTGTTTAGAAATGCAGCCAGCTGCTCACATTGTTGCCCAAGAGTTGAGGATTTCACCAACAGCATCCAGAAGGGTTTTATTATCATCTGGATCTCGTGGTCATTACTTTATACCTCGGTAATACCTTGGTGAGTGCCGGCTCCCCGGTGGCGGCGTGGGCAGGGCAGTGGTTGGGGTCCTGGTGGGAAGCGGTGGCGGAGGATGCCCACTGGTCCGTGTAGCCCACAGGTGTGAAGTAACCGCAGTCCTGAACGCTGGAGCCCCGCTCAAACTCCTCACATACACCGTCACCATCAAAAACATAACATTGACTGGGTTCACCTTGGGAGATGGAGACGAGAATGAGAGAGGAGGATTTATGAAAGAATATAAAGCCTGGTTTCTTAATCTGGCAGGGTATACTCTCATCCCCCACTGTTACACTCCCATCCAAATCTATTTGTCAGTGAACCAAACCTGAGCAAATCTACTCTGTATTTTCGTTGGCCACTTTTAACGTTAGCCACGTCAACTCAGCCGTATCTGACTCTCTGTGCTGTCAACAGACTGTAAATTATGGAAAGAAATGAACTTTGACTTCAATTAATTATTAAAGATCACAATAGTTTTGTAATGTTAACGGGCAGAGCGAGAACCTGCCGTTGCGACTCGACCGGTTAGTTTGATCCCATAAACACCTCGATGGGCCGCTGGTATCCGTGTCATCAGGTAACAACAGCAGCACTATGTGTTACAAAGAGCTGTCAAAGCCATGTTTAAAAACTCACTCCAGGTCTGGTAGAAAACAAAACTACAGACAGGAGGATATTGCTTTTTCCTATTATTGTGTCTGCTAATAAATTTAAAATTCAGTAACATTGAGCGTCGGGAAAATAAAACAAAGTCACTCGATACCTGTCGGTGAGAGCTGAACATTTAATCTGCTGCAACAGTATAAACTTATTTTTAAGGTATTCTGTCATTACTGCACAGCTGACGATAGAGCACGACAGGAAATGAGGGTCTGCCTCGTTTTAGTCGATAAAGATCTTCACTGACAAATGTGCAATTCATCTGCAGAGAGAGAATACTGGAGAAATATTTTTCATGAATTTTAAAATGTCATTCCAACAAGATTTTTTTGAACTGATTTAAACATTTTTCATGAGTATGTACAGGATGTTTCATACCTTCATGAAAGCCCCACAGATCACCAACATTTAAGGCTGTTCATGGTGTAGAAAAGAACATGTAATTTAAAGCAAGTCTTTATGTAGACAAAAAAAAAATCTGAAGTCAAGCTCCACTTACTAGCTTTTCTGGAGCTTTGAACCACATCTCACTATTCTTTATTAGTGGATGGAGTTTGCTCATTTGACATGGATACAGCTTGGCAAAGTTGAGCCGTTTTTGCTTTTGCTTTGTTTTTCTCGAGCTACTAATTCCAAGGTCAAGAAGGAACTTTCACATTCAAGTTTTCATCTACTTTTTGGTTTGATTTAGTGTAAGATATCCAGCAGAAAGGTTCTCAGTCTGGCTCCTCTGTGCCCTGGAACAAGCTCAAAGATGCTTTAAGATTTTGGTAAGAGCTAAAAGTAATATATAGTAAAAAAAATAAAACCCCAACAATTACAATAAAACCAAATAAAGTCAGACCTTGGTCATAATTACTTTCGCAAAAAAGGTTCTCTCTAGGAATTTTAGACTTTGGAAAAGATGTAATTGACGTAAGTTGAAGGAAAAAATAGGCCATTAAACTCCCTGTAATACAGTTGTACCTGAGCTCTGAGTGATATAGTATGTGCAATACAGTAAGGGTATTGACATAATGTACTGCAGAGTGGGAAGCATAAGCTTGAACAACAGCTTGTAAAGCAGCAGCTATTCATAAAAAGGGCGGAAAACACTTCAGAAGTTTGGCCTCATTAAAATCTGGACAGCTGCAGAAGTCAGGCAGACGGAGCCGTGTCAGAGAGTCGGTGCTGCACAATTGGCTTCAATTAGTTGACGGAAACATGTTTCTGATAAAAAGCAAATTAGGCTTAGACAATTCTACGCCATATTGTCATCCTGAGTTCATTTGGCAATACTAGATTAAGTGAACTCACCAAACACTCCACCCCTGCTTTGACAACACCTGTGAAAATGATTAAGTCTTTTTAATTCCAAGTCTTGTATTTTTTAAGCCTTACAAAAGAGGACTGATTGACAATCTTTGACTTAACTATTAGGACCATCTGTTTTTTATTAAAGGTCAGCATGCTGTAACTAGATTGTGCAATTTCACCTTCATTTAATCAGGCAGTAAAAAAAAAATTAAATTAAAAATCTGTATAATCTATTAAAAAAAACAACCTGAAAGCAGTATTTCATTACAACCATAACAAATGCAGCTTGTCCGTGGCCGGTCCGTGACAAGATGACTGTAAAAGTAGCTGGTGTTGTAACTGCACAACTATAGTAACTTGTATAAGTCGAACAGCACAAGAGCAAGACAGTTTGGCGTGGCGGGAGTTAACTGGGTCAAGCAAATGTGGCAAGAAAACCTAAACAAATATTCTGTCTATGACTAAGAAGTACAACTGAATAATTGGTTTTAAGAGTTGCAATTTGTAAAAACCTGTTTTTGCCAAATTGTTTTCCTTCCTAGTCATGATGTCTTTTATTGTAAAACAAGAGATGTAATAGCTTCAGTCACGGCATGGCTAGCCCTGGTGGGAGACGAGGGGAGGGGAGGGGAGGGGGGTCGGTCTCTGCTTGTTTCCCCCTGACAAATAAATTGACTGGATGATGGAAATTTTAGCCCTGTAACAAGCTCTCGTAACACCACACATGAATAACTACCATCCAGCTGCCGGTGGAAACAATACATGGCCTAAAAAGGAAGCGACTAACATACTGTGACCATCTCAACTGACCTGACATATCTTCTTAGCGATATTATGGAATATTCATGAAATCACCCAAAAAAGTTGGACATCATAAAAAGCCACACTTATTCAACTTAGCTGCTGGCGACTGAGGAGCGTTTGGGCAAACATTCCTTTATATGGAGGATGAATTTTAAGGCTGTGGAGGAACACCACATACCACAACAGTGGAGCTGATTCCTTGTGTCAATGTGGCTAATGCCTGCTCTCATCTGGTCCAAGTCTCTCAATGAGAAACAGAGACACTTGGAGACACACGGACGTGTTAGTGCCAGGCCTGCGATGTGTATGAGGCTATTAGGGCCGCCATCACAACATAACGCAATATCCAGTGTGTGTCAGTTAATATACATGAGTAAATAGCTAATTATGTGACATTATGAAATCATGCATGAGGTTCGTGTTCTCAGCGGTCTCCGTCTGGCTTCACCACACTGCATTTTTGAATGTTTACCTAATATTAAGGTCAAAAAAACACATGTTGACAGAGGCGCAGTCTTCCGCCATCTGCTTACAATGCCATATTTTTGGGTAAACTCCCTTCCATGTTGTGCTGTGAGGCTTCTGTTGTGGCCTGCCTGCATGCTTCAGGCTGGGCAAGGGTGCAGACACAAAGTATTGTTGTCCTGTGGTGGAATCGCAGACGATGGGTGCACTCTCTGTGGCTTCTTTGTTTGTCTTCAGACATGTTATGCTGCATGGTTTCGGTGCTTTTCGCTGCCTCTAACACCACCTGGCCCAGGGTCAGCTGATGGGTGAAAAGGGTATATGGGTCGCATGCGAAGAGTTTTACATGCGGATGGTCTGTGTTTTAGCACGTAGCAGTTACTGGTACTCTGTACACTTAATGTGAAAGTGGACAGTCATTGAAAACTTAGAAGACCCTCAAACTGTCTCTATCAGCAATGAGCCAGCAACAGTAAAACTTCACAGGTCACTTTTAACCTTTTGGAAACACAAACAAAACATTAAACGGAATCTGAAGGTCAGAGTTTAAAAAGTTTCTGAGCCTTAACAGGTGAATCTTTTTTTCGGTGACTAAATCTTGAACAGCCACCAAGCTTTCTTCTGGCAGCCACATGACTCACTGCACAACAAATTAACTGTTTCTTAATGTCTCTCGTTTTACCATAAATCTCCGGTTGTTTATTCTAAGAACAAATCATGCATTGTAGCCTAAACCTCACCAAAGTCAACCTGGCCTAAACCCTAACCACTGTTGCTCTTTCTTGTTGGATACAAAAAGCCCCCCCCCCCCCCCCCCCCCCTGCATGATTTGATTCTGGCGGTCAGAAACACAAGGTGGCCTCCAATCACTTAACTGTGGGGTTATTGTATAACAATTGTCAGAAGCAAAGGCTTTTACAGCTGGTTATGATCTCTCTCACTGGGGAGAGCTGGCCAATTGTTGCAGATGTGATTTGATAATAAGAAACTTATTACTTACTTTAGATAAAGCATATCAATAAAATAAAAAATGGCAACAGTGTCTAAAACACAACAACTTGTGAGCTGATTTCTGCTCACAAAGTGTCCAATCTGAAACCACAACACGATCTCTGATAAAAATCAATAAACTTCATTTATCAATATTCCCAAAGATTGTATCGGTTCCTTGAAATCTTACGAAGGCCAAAGCTTATTTAATAAAGGAAACATGCCTGACATATGTTTTGAGACTGAACAGTGTACTTTACTGCTGAAAAGTGTTTTTCTGGTGTTTCTGTGCCAGCCTAATGTCAAAATGCTTCAGGTCTCTAAACAAGACTTGTGAGTTAGCAAACCAAAAACTCACTTTTTACCCCTCAGCTCATCTGTTTTCTCTTACGTTGCTGTGATCTTACATTAATGGTTTGTGGAATCAGTTCAAGCCAGAAGCTTTCATGTCTTGTAAATTAAGTTTGATTGGCTTGAATTTTTTTCTAAATGCTGCTGCTTGCACAAACGAGAGAGTTCTGCCTATTTAGTCACTTTCTCTTTCACACTAAAAGTTTATATGGTATTCGTCTTTTACATGTAAGAGAGTGTGAGCAGAGCTGGTGGGTTTGGGATCGTATGATAATAAAAAAAGACTTGCCATTGTTTTGAAAGAAACCCCACAGCTCAATATGCTTTCAGCTTTAAAAGGTCCCATGTTTTAAAGGTCAAGAAGTGTTGATCCATGAGAAGATATGTTTGTGGTTTTAAGAACCAAAAACTATCTCAATGTAGTTTTACATCTCCTCTCTCAGGCTTCTCTCTAGAGCTCTAGTAAGAACAGGTCACTGAGCCAATCAGAAGAGAGGAGGCTCTGAGCCTCTCTTCTGATTGGCTCACTGTTTCTGAGTGATCCAATAAAAAATATGGCAGATTTCAGGTAAAACACTGAGAGAAACTAAATACTGAAATCCTGCAAGGTTGGATGGTGGGTCCAGGTGGGCGGGGCTTGGGGCGTGTCTGAGGGCATTGTTTTGTTGTGACATCACAAAGTAACAGACGGCTGGTTTTAAGGCTCCATTTCTGAATACAAGCTGTGTGCATTTCTCTGTGGACGGAGCACTTTGATACTTTGATACTTTGATACTTTAGACCTGATCTATAATTAAAAAAGACAATCTCACTTTATACAATATGGGACCTTTAAAATGTGTGTAAACTCAAGATGGACCAGTGAAAGTGAATGAAACTCACTCACCGTTACAGTTGAAGCCCATCTCCTTCTGACATTTCTTAGAGCAGCCGTCACCATCCAGCAGATTACTGTCATCACATTCTTCTGTCCTACAGAAAGGACCATAATCATCACTTTTAATTCCAACACAATCCCCTATTTTCAAAGTTTGATTGGTCACCACCATCATTAGTCGTGTTAATATATCCACTTTAGTGCACAGACCCTTGTATGTGGCCATCCCCACAGTAGGACTGCCCATGGGTGTAGAGGAGAGGTGAGGAGGGATCGCTGAGGAGACCGTCCGCCTCCACCTGGATTGTGTACTGGTACTCAACTCCCTGCGTTACAGAGCTGGAGAGGAGAGGAGAGGAGAGGAGAGGAGAGGAGAGGAGAGGAGAAGAGAGGAGAGGAGAGGAGAGGAGAGGAGAGAGAAAAAGAAAAATGGTTCCGTGAGTGCAAAACATTGTGCTTTTTTTTGGCATAATAAATAAAATTATTAAATAGCAGTCCAAAGTTCGTTATGTTCTTAAAAGGAGTAGAAAGCACGATTCTTACTGCTCTGTATTACAAACTGATCATATAATCTTTACAAGCCTGTTGATCAATACAAGTGACTCATCTCAAAACTAAGAGAGAATTATTGTGGTTATTTGTGCCAGTGTGGTTAACGATGACCTAATTCTCTTGACAACATCATTGCTTTCTTCCTCCTTTGTACTGAGGAAGCTTTGTATTTACTGGTGCCCCCCCCC
>NW_019524734.1:13596-19895 GCF_002814215.2 Seriola lalandi dorsalis | reverse complement strand
CCCCCCCCCCCCCCCCCCGACAAGTCAACGCTACATTAATCCTGATGGATTCTACAAACAGCGGCTCTCTGGATCGCGGCAACAAAAGTGGAACTTGTACTTACAGTGGCTTCTATCTGTAACCTTGCAGTATCCAGTGACCTTAGAGCCCAACAGCAGGAAGTGTGTGTAACGATACCTTCGCTCCAGTGTCAGGACTATTGACCTGTTTTGGTGGGCTGCGTCTATAAAAAGAGCCTCCTCCCTGTTTGCAGGCACAGAGCTGCTGCTTCAGTATCCTCCTGGTACACAGATCAGCTCAGCATCTGAGGTGTGTCCAGTTTCTCCAGACTCCACAAATTTCCTTTATTAATTATGGATCAGATAAGTGAAGAATTTGAAAAGCTCCCCTCCGGCTATTTATCCGTACTGTATCTATATTTGTCAATATTCTCCAACCATCTGCCCCCATTCCTTTTCTCTCTCTCCGCTCACTCCTTCAGGATATTTATGTTGAGGTTTAAGTTTCACTTCCACTTCCTCCCTTCATGTCTAATTTCCTCTTAAACTATAAACAAAATTAGCATAAAGCATTTTTTTTTGTTTTCAGAAAAGTTGCATAAATGCATTTGACTTTTCTTTTTCTTCTTTATTATCAGTAAATACTAAGTAGTTAAGGAGGCTGCCCGAGGAGTAGCAGGCGTCCCAAAAGTGATAGCAGGAATCACAAGTGCTACTGCCAGCAAACAAACCGTCTCCATGGAAACTGTGAAATTTTACTGCTGTAAAATCTCTTTCATTGTTGCAAATTCCTTAACTTTCTTTCCTTAACAATGCAAACCATTAAAGAGATTCCGTGCAACACCCTTAAGTAACTCCCTGAGCTAAGGAGAAATTAAAAGTGTCATACTTGAGTAGAAAACTTAAGGTGTCTTGCGCAACCAGCCCCTGGAGAATACTCCACACTGTGCGCACTCCAAGAAAAAAAATAAATGCTTTGGCAACAAGTTTGTACAAAATTTTGTGCAACCATGTCTGAAGGCAGAGGTGTTTACAGCTGTCCCAGAAGGCCAAACTCAGGGGGGGGGGGGGAACACACACACTTCCAAACACCTTCATGCTGTTGCAGTCAGTTATACACACCAAAAGTGATGATAGTAGTTGTGTGAAGTATGAAAAAGATACTTTTTGTTGGCGAAACTTGTTAGACGCAGACCTTGCACCCCCATGTCAGACAGATGTGTGTGTGTGTGTGTGTGTGTGTGTGTGTGTGTGTGTGTGTGTGTGTGTGTGTGTGTGTGTGTGTATGGGGGGGGTTTAGATGTAGTTTGACCATCTGACTGTCTTAACTAAAAAAGTGTCAATCTGACTTTCACACCCACTTCATGCAGTGATTGTCCAGCTGTGCAGGGTCAGGGTCAGGGTCAGGGTCAGGGTCAGGGTCAGGGTCAGGGTTTTCTCTCTTGTTACATACACCTATTTCTGTCACTTAAACATGCATGCAACCAAGTGCAACAGTATTAATGTCTTCCAGGAGAGACTATCTGAAAGTGTGCAGCATTTTCCCCACATTTAAATGATATTGGTTGGGGATAGTGATAAGCTTCAGGTTAGGATGAGGAGAAACAAATATGGAGAGGAAAACAGACTTCACCCCACTCAGATCACTTGTGAGTTCCTATCTGGTCAGACAGGATGTCATACGATCTAGTTTTGATCAAACATACCCCGTCCCAAACTGTCCCCATCCTCACTGAAGCCAAAATGATGATTTCTTCTCTCCTCTTTTGTGTTGTTTTATTCATATAAACTTCATTCATTGGTTCATTCATTTGTTTCAAAATTAGGTTTTCCTTCAACGTACAATCACAGAATACCTGATTAACAAAGATATCTGAAACACTTAGGAATAATTGCAGTCTCAAGCATCAAGTTAGGTGAAAATATTTTTGTTAATTTTGTTAATTTTATTTTGTTAACAGTCCTACTTGTCTCTCTCTCTCTCTCTCTGTTCCTCTTAGTCAGCCTGTGCTGACCACGGTGCAAGTTCAGCAGGAGGAAACGGCTGAGGACTTGATCCAAGCAGTTACTGGTGTTTATGGCCTCTGCTGCTCACATTTGGTTCATATTCAAAAAAGGAAGAAAAAAAAAAGTCTGCTTCTGCTTACTTCGCTTCACCTCTTCGGTGCTGTCGTCTCCCTCTGTCCCCCTTACCTTCCCTCACCCCTCGCCTCTCCTTCCCTCACCCACATTATCCTCCACTTTAAGTTTCATTTCTTCTCTTCAAACCTCTCTTCCCCCCACACCTCTGTTTTGTGTCTCTCTGTGCTTATCTACATCTTTTCCAATTCCCTTTGCCTCCACTCTCACTCCTCTTCTTTTTCATCCTCTCTTCCCCCATTATCCCACCCTCTCTTGCTCTCTCCTTTTTCTTCCAAACTCATTGCTCTCAAACACTCTCTTCTCCTCACATCAACCCCTCTCTGCCCTCCTCAGTCCCACATAACTTAATTCCCATCGGTTCTTACATCTTTTTGCACTTAGACACAGCTTGTGTAACATAGGAGACGTGTTCCCTGAAAAATAAACTGTTTCTGAAGCTGTGTCCACCGAACATCTGCCCCGCTCTGTAAAACAGCAACAGCTTCTCAGAAACTCAGAATGCCACAACATTTGAAATCAGCCCCAAATGATCTGCAATCATGTGACACAGCAGTCATAAACTGGCAGGTTCTTATCAGCTTTGGTGCAAAAGTTGTATAACAAGGGATGAGAGTAGAGAGATTTAAGGGTATTTTCAGGGAGGGCTGCTTTTTGGTGAGATAAAAACCAAACTGGCTTGTGGCTTTATATTTGGATTCCGGTAATCATTTGGACACCCCACAGTACGAGACAGGAAACAAACTGACTCAACTTAGCCCTGAAACTTCAGCATGCTTTTGATTGAGTATATGCTTGTTGAAACAGATTTGGATCGGTAGCCGCAGCTCGGCATCCCCATGTTGGAAACATTTGTGTTCTGAGCTTTTCAAACAGAACCAGACCCAAACACTTTTAAGAGATGAGCAGATGAGCAGATCTGAGGACACACACACACACACACACTCACACTCATAGGTATGCTGTGGAATTTATACTCCATCTTGGCTCTGAAAAACATTTTTTTTTTCTTTCACCCTCAGTCTTATTTCCCTCTGAACTGCTGATGTCTGACAAGCCGGTGTGTGAGTGTTTCTTTGTGTCTGTGTATCCAGCATTAGCAGTGGGCACTGCGTCCATGATATAAATATTCATCCACACCTGAGAGAAAACCAGACTCTGGAACTCGCCTCAAGTGGAGCCCTGAGTATTTTAAGGTGGTTTGGGTGGAAAAAACACCTGTCAATTCCCGTTATGCATTGTGGTTGCCTCTTGCAAAGCAAATCCCTGCCTGATTTATGAACAAAGAATGTCTGTACAACCACATTTCGGGTTGATATAACATTATTGAGTGAAGGTAATTTGCTTATACTCCAAAAAAGCCCTGAAAACATGAAAGCAAAGTAATCTTAGCTGAGTGAACATTTAACATTTACCTGTCAGTGAATGTCTGCTGAGTCTGGGGCAATGAGGGTTTGCCGGTGAAGGGCGGCTGCCGCTGAATCCAGTACAGCAGAGGCTGGCAGCCAGAGCACAGCGGGCTGCCGGTGCCTGAGGACAACATGGCTGCATCGATCTCCATCTTCTCATCAAAGGTGCAGAGTTTTATTGCGGTGATGGCGACACTGTGAGTGTCAAGCCGCAAGGTGAGGGGCATGTCACAGAAGACATGCTGGGGTCCAAGGTTAATGCTTTTGCCCGTATCAGTTATCAGCTCTACGTTGGCTATGGCTGGGTTGTCTGGAAAATGATAATAGAGACGGATTAGATAAATACTGTATGTAATCTGATAGAGATCATAGAGACCAAGGGCGTAGGTTTGCTCTCAACATTAGTAGGGACGCAACAACCCCGCCATCTCTCCAAAACAAAAAGATTGGCTTTAATACTGTCAACCAAACAGTTCATTAACATACGTGGTCTGAATTTACATTCAGGAATGCACATACATGAATGTAATATATGTACTGTACATGTGTTGAATTTCAATGTGTGAAATATATGTACATATGAAGTAAAATCATGTTTGTATTTAAAGTATAGCCTTTTTATGTAAAACGTACGTATGACTCGGCCGTAGGATCTTTCTGTGTGGAGTTTGCATGTTCTCCCCGTGCAAGTGTGGGTTCTCTCCGGGTTCTCCGGCTTCCTCCCACAGTCCAAAGACATGCAAAATGGGGATTAGGCTAATTGGATACTCTAAATTGACCATAGGTGTGGCTGTGAGTGTGAATGGTTGTCTGTCTCTATGTGTTTGCTCTGCGATGGACTGGCGACCTGTCCAGGGTGTACCCCGCCTCTCGCCCGAAAAGATGCTGGGATAGGCTCCAGCCCCCCCGCGACCCTACTAGAGGATAAGCGGTAGAAAATGAATGAACGTACGTATGAAACCTCTTAGAAATTGGAACAATGTCATATATTGACATATATGTCTAGCTAAGAAAAACATGTATTTTACCATGACTGTTTATATTATAAACATGTGTTACATAAATATATATCCATCCCAAAGCCTGTCAATATATGTTTATATTATATATGTAAATATAAAAAAGAAACTTATATGTTTAAATTTCAATGAGAAATTATTTTTAAAAACTCATATACAAACATGTCATAAGGCATTAAGATGTAAAAAAAAAAATATATATATATATATATCATATTAAGGAATAAAGACGAGTATAGTAAATCATAAAAAAGTCATACTATAGTGAGGCAAAAAAATGTCAAAAAACCTCATACTATATTGAGACATAAAAAAGTTTTAAAAAGTAAACCATAGTAAGGCTTTAGGCATAAAATTGTCAAAAATGTCATATTGTGGTAATGCATAATAAATTTAAAAAGATGTCATATTATAATAAGGCATAAAAATGTAAAAAAAAATATCATAATATAGTAACACATAAAAATTTCAAGAAAAACGTCATAGTATAGTAAGGCATAAAAATGTCAAAAAACGTCATAGTATAGTAAGGCATAAAAATGTGAAAAAAAACGTGATAGTATAGTAAGGCATAAAGTTGTCATGGTATAATGAGGCATAAAAATGTCAAAAAACGTTATAGTATAGCAAGGCATAAAAATGTAAAAAAAAAAGTCATAGTATCGTAATGCATAAAGTTGTCATGGTATAATGAGGCATAAAAATGTCAAAAAAACGTCGTAGTATAGTAAGGCATAAATATATCAAAAACATCATAGTATATTAAGGGATAAAAAAGTTAAAAAAAAGTCATAGTATAGTAAGGCATAGAGTTGTCATGGTATAATGAGCATTAAAATGTCAAAAAAACGTCATAGTATAGTAAGGCATAAAAATGTCAAAAAATGTCAAACTATAGTAAGGCATTAAGAAATGTAAAAAAAACGTCATAGTATGGTATGGCATAAAAATGTGAAAAAAAAGTCATAGTATAGTAAGGTATGAAATTGTCAAAGTATAGTAAGGCATAAAAATGTCGAAAAATGTCATAGTATAGTAAGGCATAAAAACGTCATGCTATAGTAATGGATAAAAATGTCAAAAAACGTCAAACTATAGTAATGCATAAAAATGTCAAAAAACGTCATAGTATAGTAAGGCATAAAAATGTCAACGTCATAGTCTAGTAAGGCATACAATTTTCAAAAAAACGTCATAGTATAGTAAGGCATAAAAATGTCAAAAAACGTCATAGTATAGTAAGGCATAGAGTTGTCATGGTATAATGAGCATTAAAATGTCCAAAAACGTCATAGTATAGTAAGGCATAAAAATGTCAAAAAACGTCAAACTATAGTAAGGCATAAAAATGTGAAAAAAAAGTCATAGTATAGTAAGTCATAAAAATGTAAAAAAATGTCATAGTATAGTAAGGCATAAAAACGTCATAGTATAGTAATGGATAAAAATGTCAAAAAACGTCAAACTATAGTAATGCATACAAATGTCCAAAAATGTCATAGTATAGTAAGACATAAAAATGTGAAAAAAAACGTCATAGTATAGTAAGGCAAAAAAATGTGAAAAAAAAGTCAGAGTATAGTAAGGCATAAAAATGTAAAAAAATGTCAGTATAGTAAGGCATAAAAACGTCATGCTATAGCAATGGATAAAAATGTGAAAAAACGTTATAGTATAGTAAGGCATAAAAATGTGAAAAAAAACGTCATAGTATAGTAAGGCATAAAAATGT
>NW_019524734.1:9572-11950 GCF_002814215.2 Seriola lalandi dorsalis | reverse complement strand
GTGAAAAAAATGTCATAGTATAGTAAGGCATAAAAATGTCAAAAAACTTCATAGTATAGTAAGGCATAGAGTTGTCATGGTATAATGAGCATTAAAATGTCCAAAAACGTCATAGTATAGTAAGGCATAAAAATGTCAAAAAATGTCAAACTATAGTAATGCATAAAAATGTCAAAAAACGTCAAACTTTAGTAACGCATAAAAATGTCAAAAAACGTCATAGTATAGTAAGGCATAAAAATGTGAAAAAACTGTCATAGTATAGTAAGGCATAAAAATGTAAAAAAATGTCATAGTATAGTAAGGCATAAGAAAGTCATGCTATAGTAATGGATAAAAATGTCAAAAAACGTCAAACTTTAGTAACGCATAAAAATGTCAAAAAACGTCATAGTATAGTAAGGCATAAAAATGTGAAAAAAAACGTCATAGTATAGTAAGGCATAAAAATGTCAAAAAACGTCATAGTATAGTAAGGCATAGAGTTGTCATGGTATAATGAGCATTAAAATGTCCAAAAACGTCATAGTATAGTAAGGCATAAAAATGTCAAAAAACGTCATAGTATAGTAAGGCATAGAGTTGTCATGGTATAATTAGGCATAAAATGTCAAAAAACGTCATAGCATAGTAAGGCATAAAAATGTCAACGTCATAGTCTAGTAAGGCATGAAAATATCAAAAAACGTCATAGTTTAGTAATGCATAAAAGTGTCAAAAAACGTCATAGTACAGTAAGGCATAATGTTGTCATGGTATAATTAGGCATAAAATGTCAAAAAACGTCATAGCATAGTAAGGCATAAAAATGTCAACGTCATAGTCTAGTAAGGCATGAAAATATCAAAAAACGTCATAGTCTAGTAAGGCATAAAAATGTCAAAAAATGTCATACTATATTAATGCATAGAAATATCATACTATAATTACTACAATACAGGGCTCGAACCCACGACCTTGTCAATGTGAAGCCTCTGTCATACCCATTGCGCTACCAAGGTAGCTCTTTGAAAGCAGGTCAAAAAACTTCCTAATATTGTAAGGTATAAAATTGTCATGGTATAATAAGGCATAAAAATGTCAAAAAAAACATCATAGTATAGTAAGGCATAAAAACGTCATGGTATAGTAAGGCATAAAATAGTCATGGTATAGTAACGCATAAATGTCTTGAAGCATCTAAGTTTTGTAGGGTACATAACAAACTTTTGTATAGGAAGGCAGATGCCGTATGGAGTTCGAACCCATGACCTTGTCAATGTGAGACCTCAGTCGTACCCATTGGACTACCATGGCAGCTCTTTGACATATGTGAAAAAACGTCATATTATTGTAAGGCATTAAAATATCAAACAAACGTCATAGTATAGTAAGGCATAAACTTGTCAAAGTATAATAAGGAATAAAAATATCAAAAAATGTCATAGTATAGTAAGGCATTTGAAAGTCATGCTATAGTAATGGATAAAAATGTCAAAAAACGTTAAACTTTAGTAATGCATAAAAATGTCAAAAAACGTCATAGTATAGTAAGGCATAAAAATGTGAAAAAAAACGTCATAGTATAGTAAGGCATAAAAATGTGAAAAAAAACGTCATAGTATAGTAAGGCATTAAAATATCAAAAAAACGTCATAGTATAGTAAGTCATAAAAATGTAAAAAAACGTCATAGTATAGTAAGGCATAAAAATGTCAAAAAAAAGTCATAGTATAGTAAGGCATAGAGTTGTCATGGTATAATGAGCATTAAAATGTCCAAAAACGTCATAGTATAGTAAGGCATAAAATTGTCAAGGTATAATGAGCATTAAAATGTCCAAAAACGTCATGCTATAGTAATGGATAAAAATGTCAAACAACGTCAAACTATAGTAATGCATAAAAATGTCAAAAAACGTTATAGTATAGTAAGGCATAAAAATGTCAAAAAAAACGTCATAGTATAGTAAGGCATAAAAATGTCAAAAAACGTCATAGTATAGTAAGGCATAGAGTTGTCATGGTATAATGAGCATTAAAATGTCAAAAAACTGTCATAGTATAGTAAGGCATAAAAATGTAAAAAAATGTCATAGTATAGTAAGGCATTTGAAAGTCATGCTATAGTAATGGATAAAAATGTCAAAAAACGTTAAACTATAGTAATGCATTAAAATGTCCAAAAACGTCATAGTATAGTAAGGCATAAAAATGTCAAAAAATGTCATAGTATAGTAAGGCATAAAAACGTCATGCTATAGTAATGGATAAAAATGTCAAAAAACGTCCAACTATAGTAATGCATAAAAATGTCAAAAAACGTAATAGTATAGTAAGGCATAAAAATGTGAAAAAAAACGTCATAGTATAGTAAGGCATAAAAATGTGAAAAAAATG
>NW_019524734.1:6963-9106 GCF_002814215.2 Seriola lalandi dorsalis | reverse complement strand
AGTATAGTAAGGCATAAAAATGTACAAAAATGTCATAGTATAGTAAGGCATAAAAACGTCATGCTATAGTAATGGATAAAAATGTCAAAAAAACGTCAAACTATAGTAATGCATAAAAATGTCAAAAAACGTCATAGTATAGTAAGGCATAAAAACATCATGCTATAGTAATGGATAAAAATGTCAAAAAACGTCAAACTATAGTTATGCATAAAAATGTCAAAACACGTCATAGTATAGTAAGGCATAAAAATGGGGAAAAAAACGTCATAGTATAGAAAGGCATAAAAATGTGAAAAAAACGTCATAGTATAGTAAGGCATAAAAATGTCAAAAAACGTCATAGTATAGTAAGGCATAGAGTTGTCATGGTATAATGAGCATTAAAATGTCAAAAAACGTCATAGTATAGTAAGGCATAAAAATGTCAAAAAATGTGAAACTATAGTAATACATAAAAGTGTCAAAAAACGTCATAGTATAGTAAGGCATAAAGTTGTCATGGTATAATGAGGCATAAAATGTCAAAAAACGTCATAGTATAGTAAGGCATAAAAATGTGAAAAAAAAGTCATAGATTAGTAAGGCATAAAAATGTGAAAAAAAAGTCATAGTATAGTAAGTTATAAAAATGTAAAAAAATGTCATAGTATAGTAAGGCATAAAAACATCATGCTATAGTAATGGATAAAAATGTCAAAAAACGTCAAACTATAGTAATGCATAAAAATGTCAAAAAATATCATAGTATAGTAAGGCATAAAAATGTCAAAAAATGTCAAACTATAGTAATGCATAAAAGTGTCAAAAAACGTCATAGTACAGTAAGGCATAACGTTGTCATGGTATAATTAGGCATAAAATGTCAAAAAACGTCATAGCATAGTAAGGCATAAAAATGTCAACGTCATAGTCTAGTAAGGCATGAAAATATCAAACAACGTCATAGTCTAGTAAGGCATAAAAATGTCAAAAAATGTCATACTATATTAATGCATAGAAATATCATACTATAATTACTACAATACAGGGATCTAACCTACGACCTTGTGAATGTGAAGCCTCTGTCATACCCATTGCGCTACCAAGGTAGCTCTTTGAAGCAGGTCAAAAAACTTCCTAATATTGTAAGGTATAAAATTGTCATGGTATAATAAGGCATAAAAATGTCAAAAAAAACATCATAGTATAGTAAGGCATAAAAACGTCATGGTCTAGTAAGGCATAAAATAGTCATGGTATAGTAACGCATAAATGTCTTGAAGCATCTAAGTTTTGTAGGGTACATAACAAACTTTTGTATAGGAAGGCAGATGCCATACTGAGTTTGAACCCACGATCTTGTAAATGTGAAACCTCAGTCGTACCCATTGCACTACCATGGCAGCTCTTTGACTGACATCAAAAAACGTCATAATATAGTAAGGCATTGAGTTGTCATGGTATAATGAGCATTAAAATGTCAAAAAACGTCATAGTATAGTAAGGCATTTAAATGTCAAAAAACGTCATAGTATAGTAAGGCATAAAAATGTCAAAAAATGTCAAACTATAGTAATGCATAAAAGTGTCAAAAAACGTCATAGTATAGTAAGGCATAAAGTTGTCATGGTATAATGAGGCATAAAATGTCAAAAAACGTCAAACTATAGTCATGCATAAAAATGTCAAAAAACGTCATAGTATAGTAAGGCATAAAAATGTCAACGTCATAGTCTAGTAAGGCATACAATTTTCAAAAAAACGTCATAGTATAGTGAGGCATAAAAATGTCCAAAAATGTCATAGTATAGTAAGGCATCAAATTGTCAAAGTATAATAAGGAATAAAAATGTCAAAAAATTTCATAGTATAGTAAGGCATTAAAAAATGTCAAAAAAAAAACGTCATAGTATAGTAAGGCATAAAAATGTACAAAAATGTCATAGTATAGTAAGGCATAAAAACGTCATGCTATAGTAATGGATAAAAATGTCAAAAAAACGTCAAACTATAGTAATGCATAAAAATGTCAAAAAACGTCATAGTATAGTAAGGCATAAAAACATCATGCTATAGTAATGGATAAAAATGTCAAAAAACGTCAAACTATAGTTATGCATAAAAATGTCAAAACACGTCATAGTATAGTAAGGCATAAAAA
>NW_019524734.1:4426-6913 GCF_002814215.2 Seriola lalandi dorsalis | reverse complement strand
TGAAACCTCAGTCGTACCCATTGCACTACCATGGCAGCTCTTTGACTGACATCAAAAAACGTCATAGTATAGTAAGGCATTGAGTTGTCATGGTATAATGAGCATAAAAATGTCAAAAAACGTCATAGTATAGTAAGGCATAAAAACGTCATGCTATAGTAATCGATAAAAATGTCAAAAAACGTCAAACTATAGTAATGCATAAAAATGTCAAAAAACGTTATACTATAGCAAGGCATAAAAATGTGAAAAAAAACGTCATAGTATAGTAAGGCATAAAAATGTGAAAAAAAACGTCATAGTATAGTAAGGCATAAAAATGTCAAAAAACGTTATAGTATAGTAAGGCATAAAAATGTGAAAAAAAACGTCATAGTCTAGTAAGGCATGAAAATATCAAAAAACGTCATAGTCTAGTAAGGCATAAAAATGTCAAAAAATGTCATTAATATTAATGCATAAAAATATCATACTATAAATACTACAATACAGGGCTCGAACCCACGACCTTGTGAATGTGAAGCCTCTGTCATACCCATTGCGCTACCAAGGTAGCTCTTTGAAGCAGGTCAAAAAACTTCCTAATATTGTAAGGTATAAAATTGTCATGGTATAATAAGGCATTAAAATGTCAAAAAACGTCATAGTATAGTAAGGCATTTAAATGTCAAAAAACGTCATAGTATAGTAAGGCATAAAAATGTCAAAAAATGTCAAACTATAGTAATGCATAAAAGTGTCAAAAAACTTCATAGTATAGTAAGGCATAAAGTTGTCATGGTATAATGAGGCATAAAATGTCAAAAAACGTCAAACTATAGTCATGCATAAAAATGTCAAAAAACGTCAAACTATAGTAATGCATAAAAATGTAAAAAAACGTTATAGTATAGTAAGGCATAAAAATGTCAAAAAATGTTATAGTATAGTAAGGCATAAAAATGTGGAAAAAAACGTCATAGTATAGTAAGGCATAAAAATGTGAAAAAAAACGTCATAGTATAGTAAGGCATAGAGTTGTCATGGTATAATGAGCATTAAAATGTCCAAAAACGTCATAGTATAGTAATGCATAAAAATGTCAAAAAACGTTATAGTATAGTAAGGCATAAAAATGTGAAAAAAAACGTCATAGTATAGTAAGGCATAAAAATGTGAAAAAAAAGTCATAGTTTAGTAAGGCATAAAAATGTCAAAAAACGTTATAGTATAGTAAGGCATAAAGATGTAAAAAAATGTCATAGTATAGTAAGACATAAAAATGTCAAAAAACGTTATAGTATAGTAAGGCATAAAAATGTAAAAAAATGTCATAGTATAGTAAGGCATAAAAATTGCGTCATGGTATAGTAAGGCATAGAAATGTGAAAAAAAATGTCAAACAATAGTAATGCATCAAAGTGTCAAAAAACGTCATAGTATAGTAAGGCATAAAAATGTCAAAAAACGTCATAGTATAGTAAGGCATAAAAATGTCAAAAAACGTTATAGTATAGTAAGGCATAAAAATGTGGAAAAAAACGTCATAGTATAGTAAGTCATAAAAATGTGAAAAAAATGTCATAGTATAGTAAGGCATAAAAATGTCAAAAAACTTCATAGTATAGTAAGGCATAGAGTTGTCATGGTATAATGAGCATTAAAATGTCCAAAAACGTCATAGTATAGTAAGGCATAAAAATGTCAAAAAATGTCAAACTATAGTAATGCATAAAAATGTCAAAAAACGTCAAACTTTAGTAACGCATAAAAATGTCAAAAAACGTCATAGTATAGTAAGGCATAAAAATGTGAAAAAACTGTCATAGTATAGTAAGGCATAAAAATGTAAAAAAATGTCATAGTATAGTAAGGCATAAGAAAGTCATGCTATAGTAATGGATAAAAATGTCAAAAAACGTCAAACTTTAGTAACGCATAAAAATGTCAAAAAACGTCATAGTATAGTAAGGCATAAAAATGTGAAAAAACAGTCATAGTATAGTAAGGCATAAAAATGTCAAAAAACGTCAAACTATAGTAATGCATAAAAATGTCAAAAAAACATCATAGTATAGTAAGGCATAAAAATGTGAAAAAAAACGTCATAGTATAGTAAGGCATAAAAATGTCAAAAAACGTCATAGTATAGTAAGGCATAGAGTTGTCATGGTATAATGAGCATTAAAATGTCCAAAAACGTCATAGTATAGTAAGGCATAAAAATGTCAAAAAACGTCATAGTATAGTAAGGCATAAAAATGTCAAAAAATGTCAAACTATAATAATGCATAAAAGTGTCAAAAAACGTCATAGTACAGTAAGGCATAAAGTTGTCATGGTATAATTAGGCATAAAATGTCAAAAAACGTCATAGCATAGTAAGGCATAAAAATGTCAACGTCATAGTCTAGTAAGGCATGAAAATATCAAAAAACGTCATAGTCTAGTAAGGCATAAAAATGTCAAAAAATGTCATACTATATTAATGCATAGAAATATCATACT
>NW_019524734.1:0-713 GCF_002814215.2 Seriola lalandi dorsalis | reverse complement strand
ACTTCCTAATATTGTAAGGTATAAAATTGTCATGGTATAATAAGGCATAAAAATGTCAAAAAAAACATCATAGTATAGTAAGGCATAAAATAGTCATGGTATAGTAACGCATAAATGTCTTGAAGCATCTAAGTTTTGTAGGGTACATAACAAACTTTTGTATAGGAAGGCAGATGCCGTATGGAGTTCGAACCCATGACCTTGTCAATGTGAGACCTCAGTCGTACCCATTGGACTACCATGGCAGCTCTTTGACATATGTGAAAAAACGTCATATTATTGTAAGGCATTAAAATATCAAACAAATGTCATAGTATAGTAAGGCATAAACTTGTCAAAGTATAATAAGGAATAAAAATGTCAAAAAAACGTCATAGTATAGTAAAGCATAAATGTCTTGAAGCATCTAAGTTTTGTAGGGTACATAACAAACTTTTGTATAGGAAGGCAGATGCCATACTGAGTTTGAACCCACGATCTTGTAAATGTGAAACCTCAGTCGTACCCATTGCACTACCATGGCAGCTCTTTGACTGACATCAAAAAACGTCATAGTATAGTAAGGCATTGAGTTGTCATGGTATAATGAGCATAAAAATGTCAAAAAACGTCATAGTATAGTAAGGCATAAAAATGTGAAAAAAAACGTCATAGTATAGTAAGGCATAAAAATGTGAAAAAAAACGTCATAGTATAGTAAGGCATTAAAATAT
>NW_019524733.1:11816-13388 GCF_002814215.2 Seriola lalandi dorsalis | reverse complement strand
GGGGGGGGGCGGTCGCACAGTTTGTTAACTAGACTTGACTAGTAGATCCAGGATTATTGTGTTGAATGCTGAGCTGTAGTCTATGAAGAGCATCCTCACATAACTTCCTCCGAGTTGTGGGTGGCTCAGTCTGGTGTGTGTGGCTATGGCGATGGCGTCGTGAGATGTAGGCTGCTTCTGATGTGATGTAGAATCTCTCAAGCACTTCATAATCACTGGTGTGAGTGGAACCACTCCGTAGATGTTGAGGATGATGGTGACTGATTTAAGGCTGGGTGGGATGGTGATGCTGAAGACCTTCGTGAAGACCCCAACAAGCTGGCCAGCACATGCTTTGAGTACTTTGCCTGGGACTTCATCAGGGCCAGTAGCTTTTCTTGGGTTTACTGACCTCTGCACACATCTCACTTCATGTTCCAGCAGAGAGGGTGTGAGGGTGTTAGAGGCTTGTAGAGGCAGTTTACCTCAAAGTGGGCAAAGAAGCAGTTTAGTTCCTCAGCCAACGAGGCTACAGTGCTGGCACTGTTTTTGACATTGCCCTTGTAGTTGGTGATGTGCTGTGTCCCCTGCCACACCCTCCGAGGGTCATTGTCTGTGAGGTGGTCCTTGATTTTCCTCCTGAAGGCTTCCTTGGCATCTTTGTCCCAACATTTGACTTGATGCTTATAAGTAACAGTGACTTCATCTGTCTTTAGATCTTGGATATCATTTCCAAAATAGATTCTGCTCCTCAGTATATAGTGTACCAATTCAATTCAATTCAATTCAATTCAATTCAATTCAATTCAATTCAATTCAATTCAATTCAATATAATGATTGACATGAATAGCAATGGTGATGATGTGATTTCTTTGGGTCTTGCACTTGCAGAGAATATGATTTGTAGTCCGAGGCGTCTCTGTAGCACCACAACACTTTATTTATGGTCTGTTGTGACACATTTTACCTTTATCAAAAAAAAAAAAAAAATTGCAGCTCTTGCAATTGGGACATTATTGTGATTTTGATAATATTTTGATTAATTGTTTAGCCCTACACTTAACCTAAAAAGATCTGTACCTCACATTCAATAATTGCGATTAATAAAGGGACTTGCTTCCATAACATAAAAATCATAATTAAGATTCATATCAATCATAATTTTGTATTGTGTGGCCAGCAAAAAGTACTATTGCCCTATTATTAAACCATCTCCAATACGGGTTATCACGTTGAATTTCACATTTCTTGATTACCCTCTCAGAATCATAACATCATTCAGCATCACTGATACCTACAGAGCAGTTTATTAAAACCATTGCTCCACACTATAGTAGGCTTTGAACAATAAGTAGGTTTCAGCAGTCACATCATTCCTCAATGACTTACATTAAAAATGTATACTCTTTAAAAATGTATACAAAATCACTGTAATATGCCACAAACACAAGAAGTAAGCACAGTTTTATGTTCATAAATCTTATCACATAATCCATTGGGGAGAAGTTAGAAGGCAAAATCTTTGTACTACTATAGAAAACTAGAGAATATATTTTGTGAAGCATGTGAGTGAATACTGGGACCTACCGCCT
>NW_019524733.1:10646-10719 GCF_002814215.2 Seriola lalandi dorsalis | reverse complement strand
CTAAAAAAAAGTCACCTGCTGTCACTGACACACAACACACACACACACACACACACACACACACACACCTGTC
>NW_019524733.1:5858-7640 GCF_002814215.2 Seriola lalandi dorsalis | reverse complement strand
ATTTATGTAACAGAGCCCAAAAGCCATTATTTGAATAAATGAAGCCATCCATGCTACAGATTTCATGTCTATAAAGGGGCTATAGAGACCAAGCCCTTTGGAAAAATGCATTTGGTTTGGAAATTTAAGCATTTTTCCAAAACAATAGTGACTAGTTAGCCCATGAAATAGCTGAATGTCTTGTTTCTGCCTATGCTATGATATGGAGGCTTAAACTGCTCTTTTCCTTTGTCTTTGCCATGATCAGACACCCATCCAAGCAAGAAGCAGCTAATGATTAGCATAATCACTCAGTCCCCAGAGCACTCAATCACCTCCAGTGTCAGTTTATGATGCATTAGGGCAGACATGATGGAGAGGAGCTTCTCTAGCCTATAACTGTCTGTAAACATTGCATGCAGTATAGTATAGGTATGGCCTCCCTTTGCAGCTGCTCATCATGGTTTGATGAACACAACAGTTCATCAAACCATTTTGAGATGACTTTAGCTTTGTGACATGCAGCATTATCCTGCTTAGAAGAAGTGGCCTGTGGCCATGAAGGATGAACATGGTCAGCAACAATACTCAGATAGACTGAAACATTCAGACCATGATTGATTGGTATTAAGAATAAAACGTTCCCCACACCATCACACCACCACCACCACCAGCCTGGACTGTTGACACAAGGCAGGTTGGGTCCATGGATGGCCATTGATTCAAGCTGTTGACACCGAATTCTGACTTTACCATCTGTGTCTTCCAGCAGAAATCAAGATTCATCACATTCATACATTTTTCTAAAATTGTTCAGTTTTGGTGAGCCTGTGTCCACTGATGCAGCGGGCACAGACTCACTCAGGTTTCTGTTCTGCTTCAATTTGAGGTTACTGTTGTAGCCCATCTGCCTCAAGGTTCATTGTGTTGTTCATTCTTTGCGGTTGTAAAGAGTGGTCAACTGTAGCATTCTGTCAGCTCCAACCAGTCTGTCCAGGGTAACGGTTCAAATTCCACAAAATCAATAGCTTCAGAAATAGCTAATAATCATTCCATGGTCATTTAAAGTCACTGAAATCATATTTTTCAACATTCAGATGTTTGATGACTTGACCTACAGATACAGGTCAGGCCATTAAAATGGCACATGACATAAATGCACTAAAGTTTAGGATAAGCTTTGGATAAAGGCATCAGATGAGTACATGTAATGTATTTTAGTGTAATGCATGAATAAGCAGGTGTACATGTGTTCCTAATAATGTGCTTGGTGAGTGTATGTTTGAACAGAAGGAATGGGGGAGGATTCACCATCCTATTGTTTTCAGGAAATCTGATTCTTCATTTGACAGGTGTCAAACTGTGTCAACTAGACACACATTTGGATTTAATAGCACTGAGATACTAACCAAGAACCAAGCGATGCTTATAGAGCTCTGAGGACTGTGTGTGTATGTGTATGTGTATGTGTATGTGTATGTGTGGTAGTTCGTAACACACATGAAGTCCTGAAAGAAGTGTGTGAATAATAAAATGTCTGGGCCCTTTCTGCTCTTGGAAACAGCAGCAGAACAATGAGGCATTTGAGTGTTAGATGTCAGCTGGTATCCAAACTCCAACATCATTAGTGTTAATGTCAAGATAATGTCCCTGAAATATCCTGCATTGCCTTATTTGACATTTTCAGAGTCACATTTGATGTTAGTGAGTACACAACTGAGGATGCAGAGATGTTCAGAGAACAGTTCCTCACAGAAATGAGCAAAGTGAATTTTATTCCCACTCCCTGTGGAGAGATTTATT
>NW_019524733.1:0-364 GCF_002814215.2 Seriola lalandi dorsalis | reverse complement strand
AGGAGCTGCGCAGAGTCCAGAAGGAACTCAAACAGAAAATCAGGAAAGGGAAGGACTGTTACAGACAGAAACTGGAAGAGCGGCTAGTGCAGAATAACACCAGAGATGTCTGGAGTGGACTGCAGAACATCTCTGGCAACGGAAAAGGAGTGAGGAGAGACCTGAGCTGCGGCGACAAGAACTGGGCCAATGAACTGAATCTGTTCTTCAACAGATTTGATTCTGCCCCCTCCCCACTTACCTGCCCTGCACCCTCTTCACACCTCCCTGGGCCAGCTCCCCCTCCTCTCCTCAACGCAACCCACTACTTTCAACTCCCATTCACCTCCAGCCCCCCCCTCCCCACCAGTACAACTGCCCCCTC
>NW_019524732.1:2814-4001 GCF_002814215.2 Seriola lalandi dorsalis | reverse complement strand
TGTTGGACGGAGTTAGTTGTAGCTCTGTCTTTAGCAGCCAGCGACACAGTTTAGCTTCAGCTTGGGCAGAAGCTCCCACTGCAGTTTCTCCAGAAACTGCATTGTGTAGGTATTATCTTCTTATTGTTATTAGTTTTATTTTTAGTCTTATTGTTAATATACATCTTCATGTGGAACCTTCATTGTGCTTTGTACACTTCCCCCTCTCTCTCTCTCATCAATGATTTTCATCTATATATTTCACTCTTCACACAGCTTGAGTTTCTGCAGGTTGTCAAAGATCAGCTGTGATTTTCTGGCCTCGGTTCTGAAGTCCAACCCCTCCCATCTGAGACACCTGGACCTGAGAGGAAACCACCTGCAGGATTCAGACGTGAAGGATCTGTATGATCTTGTGGAGAGTCCAGACTGTAGACTGGAGACTCTGAGGTCAGTAGAGGGATGGAGTCAGTCCATGCTACTTTCAGCAGTGTTGTACTAAACACAGTATCAGAGCAAAGATGTCTCAGTGGAGTCAGACAGTCTGATGTCAGAGGGCTCTGATAGGAAAAGACACAGATGGAGTATAAGGTTTCAGGAGGTCAGACAGGTCTGGAAGAGAGAGTCCATGTAGAACTTTGTACATCATTAAAAGCACCTTAAAGTCTGATCTGATGTGGACAGGAAGCCAGTGAAGGGAAGATAAAACTGGTCAAATTTTCTGGGTGTAGTTGAAATGGTAGCTGTGTTAATGTCTAAAGCTGCTAACTGTTGTCTGTCTGCTTCTCTCCACAGATGGAGAAACTATAGGAATGATATTGAAGAGGACGGTGTGTATGTGCGTGTGTGTATGTGAAGCAGTGATGACTCTGCAGTCTAAACTGATCTGAGTCACACACACAGTCCAGTCCACCATCCTCCCTGTGTGACTCCCCCCATGAAAATCAAGTGTTAATATGTACATATGATGTTTTTATATATTAAAAACCAATCCCAGCTGACATTGGGCGAGGGCGGGGTTCACTCTGGACAGGTCGATTAAACATATGATGAGTGAAATAATCATCAACACCATGACTGAGTGTTTCTACCTTGAACTGCAGTGAACCAATGACAGTCTCATAACAACAGACTCAGGCAGCCAGAGTGTCATACGTCACAAACCTAAGGAACCAATCCTGTCAGCTTGTGGGGACGGGGGGGCGGGG
>NW_019524732.1:0-1980 GCF_002814215.2 Seriola lalandi dorsalis | reverse complement strand
AGATATTTGAGTTAAATTGCGTCACAATTAGTGTATGAATTAGTGAGTTATGGCCAAAAATGTGTTTTGTGAGGTCACAGTCACCTTGGCCGGGTGCCCTGGGGGACTTGAGTAGAAATGTCCCTCTGTGACGGTCGGATTGGGGGTGTATGCGTTTTATATTTTGCACCATGTTGCTGTTGAGTTTCTGAGGCACTAGACGTGGAATCGACTGGTTAACAAACATAGTTAGTTCTGACCAAATAATCTGGTTGGACGCCACATTAACGGTCGTTATCTATATTAGATTGTAACAAACTTTGCAAAGATGATATTGCTGAAATAATCATTAGAAATTTTGTTTTATAGTTCTATGTTTTCAAGCGGATGAATATCTGCCCTTGTTGGACGTGCCGCGCCTGATATCAGTTGTATCAGCAAGTGTTTGTGGGAAAAGCTATCACAACTAGCTAAAGAACGGAAGCTAGCAGCAGCCAAAAGCCTAACGGGGCCGCCAAAAGACAGAGAAAAAGAGAAAAGGAAGAAACACAAGCGACAATAAAGATGTCTCCAGTATCAGTAGCTATTTCAAAAAAGCTAAAGACGAAGAGTGGGTTTGAACAGCTACATCGATTCCCATGGAGGATGTCGAGCTAGCTAACGGCGACGATCGCGCGGAAGCGTTGCCGTCTATCAGCTATGAAGACCCTCAGGTAGGTGCCGGAGAAAAAGCTGCCACAGACGGGGGGCAGGGGGGGGCACCTGACGGAACAAGCTAGTGACGCTCATTTACAGGGGCAGAAGACCCTGCGTTACCGGGGTCGATTACAAAATTTGAGGCAATTGTGATGAAAGGGGGGTTCAGCCAACGGGCCGCCATGTATCCAGCCTGACGGAGGGGGGATGAGTTTGGCGCCAAGACACGCTCTCTAACTGACGAGACGCCTTTACAACGCTGAAACTGCTCCATGGGAATAATTATATCTTCACCATCCACCGGGGCAGTTTATAGCTTTGATCAATAAGTTCTATCAGAGCGTTGCGACGCATTTGTTGCCTGGAAACATCCGGAGAGAATAACGGAGCGCGAGGTGAGTGATGTGCACAGAAAGTTCATGCTTTCACTTACATGTTATGGAAGATCGGTCCAAAGCGTCTGGTTTGACGTCCGCGTCATGACGTCAAATTAACACGTATGAAGACAACATTAAAATGCTGTGTTAACACGCTTAATCTTTAAGACCTTTTATACTTTAATTATTTCAAGACAGAAACAATTCCCCATTCATCCTACCTATGACTTGAGGTGAGGAATATTGACATTATTCTTCTTCTTATTATTATTATTATTAATAATAATAATAATAATAATAATAATAACCACATATTTATATATTGACTATTAATATCTACACTTTTAAAGGCTACTACTTGTTGAGAAATATTTCATTTCATGTGGTATGTTTGTCTAAGTGCCACTAGATGTCAGTATTAGAGCACAACTGGACTGTTGAATCTTGAGCAGATGGAGGAGGAAAGAGAATTTGGGTTCAGTAAGTCTTTAATTTATATTTAAACTGTTTTAAGATCATTCTGATCAGGGACGAGAGTGTTTTCCGATTTATTGGATTTGAACCCATTTGCAGTCACACTGGGTCAAGTCTGGCTGACTGTGTGATGAACATGGGGCCAGCTTCACAAAGGTAGACTTTGACTGTGGCTTAGATATAACAGAGTCCGACTTCAGGTAAACATCTGGGGCCAGTTTTGCAAAGATATGTCAGACTGGTCTGCAGTGTTAGGCCAGTTTTAATTGTTGCTCATAGAGCAGTCTAATGTTAGTCAGACTGTTTCACAAAAACAAAGACTGATTTCAAGACGGAAACATTAGACACCTTACCACCAGGCTAACTCAGGCCTAAGACCAATGTTACCATGGTAACAATCAATAACACCTGCGGATTCCAAGCTCAACTCAAGAAACACAACTCACTCCTGCAT
>NW_019524731.1:457820-517521 GCF_002814215.2 Seriola lalandi dorsalis | reverse complement strand
ATAAAAACGTCATAGTATAGCATGGCATAAAAAATCATAAAAACGTCATAGTATATTAAGGCATAAAAAGTCATAGTATATTAAGGTATAAAAATGCATAAAAAGTCATACTATAGTAAGGCCTAAAAACATCATAGTATCGTAAGGCATAAAAATGTGAAATATTGTCATAGTATAGTAGGCCATAAAAATGAAAAAAAAAAAAAGTAACAGTTTAGGCAAAGAACGGGTACTGAACCTGGATTCGAACCCCAATCCTGTCATTGCAAAGCAAGAGTCCTAACCACTACACCATGTAGCCACTTGCCAATGCAAGGCCTAACAATGTCGAAAAACATCATAGTATAACATGGCGTAAAATGACATAGTATGGTAGGGCATAAAAAGTCATAAAAACGACATGGTATAGTAAGGCATAAAAAGTCATATTATAGTAAGGCATGAAAAGTCATAAAAACAACATATTATAGTAAGGCATAAAAAGTCATAAAAACGTCATAGTACAGTAAGGCATAAAAAGTCATAAAAACGACATAGTATAGTATGGCATAAAAATGGCATAAAAACGACATAGTATAGTAAGGCATGAATAGTCATAGTATAGTAAGCTATAAAAAGTCATAGTATAGTATGGCATGAAAATGTCATAAAAACGACATAGTATAGTAAGGCATAAAAAGTCCTAGTATAGTAAGACATAAAAAGTCATAGTATAGTAAGACATAAAAAGTCATAAAAACGACATAATATAAGAAGGCATAAAAACGTCAGAAAAAGTCACAGTATAACAAGCCATAAAAATCACAAAAAAGGTTATAGTATAACAAGGCGTAAAACGTCATAGTATTGTAAAGCAAAACAAGAGCATAAAAAAATCATAAAAACAACATAGTATAGTATTGCATAAAAAGTCATAAAATCGTCATAGTATAGTATGGCATAAAAAGTCATAAAAACGACATAGTATAGTAAGGCATAAAAAGTCATATTATAGTAAGGCATGAAAAGTCATAAAAACGTCATAGTACAGTAAGGCATAAAAAGTCATAAAAACGACATAGTATAGTATGGCATAAAAATGGCATAAAAACGACATAGTATAGTAAGGCATGAATAGTCATAGTATAGTAAGCTATAAAAAGTCATAGTATAGTATGGCATGAAAATGTCATAAAAACGACATAGTATAGTAAGGCATAAAAAGTCCTAGTATAGTAAGACATAAAAAGTCATAGTATAGTAAGACATAAAAAGTCATAAAAACGACATAATATAAGAAGGCATAAAAACGTCAGAAAAAGTCACAGTATAACAAGCCATAAAAATCACAAAAAAGGTTATAGTATAACAAGGCGTAAAACGTCATAGTATTGTAAAGCAAAACAAGAGCATAAAAAAATCATAAAAACAACATAGTATAGTATTGCATAAAAAGTCATAAAATCGTCATAGTATAGTATGGCATAAAAAGTCATAAAAACGACATAGTATAGTAAGGCATAAAAAGTCATATTATAGTAAGGCATGAAAAGTCATAAAAACGTCATAGTACAGTAAGGCATAAAAAGTCATAAAAACGACATAGTATAGTATGGCATAAAAATGGCATAAAAACGACATAGTATAGTAAGGCATGAATAGTCATAGTATAGTAAGCCATAAAAAGTCATAGTATAGTATGGCATGAAAATGTCATAAAAACGTCAGAGTATAGCATGGCATAAAAAATCATAAAAACGTCATAGTATATTAAGGCATGTATAGCCATAGTATAGTAAGGCATAAAAAGTCATAGTATAGTGAGGTATAAAAAGGTATAAAAAGTGTCATAGTATAGTAAGGCATGAATAGTCATAGTATAGTAAGCCATAAAAAGTCATAGTATAGTAAGGTATAAAAAGTCATAAAAATGTCATAGTATAGTAAGGCATGAATAGTCATAGTATAGTAAGCCATAAAAAGTCATAGTATAGTATGGCATGAAAATGTCATAAAAACGTCATAGTATGGCATGGCATAAAAAAATCATAAAAACGTCATAGTATAGTATTGCATAAAAATGTCATAAAAACGTCATAGTATAGCATGGCATAAAAAATCATGAAAACGTCATAGTATAGTATGGCATAAAAAGTCACAAAAACGACATAGTATAGTAAGGCATAAAAAGTCATAAAAACTTCATAGTATAGTAAGGCATAAAAAGTCATGAAAATGTGATAATATAGTAAGGTATAAAAAGTCAAAAAAGTCATAGTATAGTAAGGCATGAAAAGTCATAAAAACATCATAGTATATTAAGGCATTAAAAGTCATAGTATAGTAAGGCATGAAAAGTCATAAAAACATCATAGTATATTAAGGCATAAAAAGTCATAGTATAGTAAGGCATAAAAAGTCATAGTATATTAAGGTATAAAAAGGCATTAAAAGTCATACTATAGTAAGGCATAGAAACATCATAGTATAGTAAGGCATAAAAAGTCATACTATAGTAAGGCATAAAAACGTCAAAGTATAGTAAGGCATAAAAAGTCATAGTATAGCAAGGCATAAAAATGACAAAAAACGTCATAGTATAACAAGGCATAAAACGTCATAGTATCGTAGGGCATAAAAATGTGAAATATTGTCATAGTATAGTAGGCCATAAAAATGAAAAAAAAAAATAACAGTTTAGGGAAAGAAGGGCTACTGAACCAGGATTCGAACCCCAATCCTGTCATTGCAAAGCAAAGGTCCTAACCACTACACTTTGTAACCACTTGTTAATGTGTGGCCTAACAATGTCTAAAAACATCATCGTATAACATGGCGTAAAATTACATAGTATAGTATGGCATAAAAATGTCATAAAAACGTCATAGTATAGCATGGCTTAAAAAATCATAAAAACGTCATAGTATAGTAAGGCATAAAAAGTCACAAAAACGACATAGTATAGTAAGGCATAAAAAGTCATAAAAACATCATAGTATAGTAAGGCATGAATAGTCATAGTATAGTAAGCCATAAAAAGTCATAGTATAATATGGCATGGAAAGTCATAGTATAGTAAGGTATAAAAAGTCATAAAAACGTCATAGTATAGTAAGGCATAAAAAGTCATAGTATAGTTTGGCATAAAAAATCATGAAAAGTCATAGTATAGTAAGGCATAAAAAGTCAAAAAAACGTCATAGTATAGTAAGGCATAAAAAGTCACAAAAACGACATAGTACAGTATGGGATAAAAAGTCATGAAAACGACATAGTATAGTAAGGCATAAAAAGTCATAAAAACGACATAGTACAGTATGGGATAAAAAGTCATGAAAACGAGACATAGTATAGTAAGGCATATAAAGTCATATTATAGTAAGGCATGAAAAGTCATAAAAACGTTGTAGTCTATTAAGGCATAAGAAGTCATATTATAGTAAAGCATAAAAAATCATATAGTAAGGCATGAAAAGTCATAAAAACGACATAGTATAGTAAGGCATAAAAAGTCATAAAAACGACATAGTATAGTAAGGCATGAATAGTCATAGTATAGTATGGCATGAAAATGTCATAAAACATCATAGTATAGCATGGAACAAAAAATCATAAAAACGTCATAGTATAGTATGGCATAAAAAGTCACAAAAACGACATAGTATAGCATGGCATAAAAAATCATGAAAACGACATAGTACAGTATGGCATAAAAAGTCACAAAAAAGTCATAGTATAGTAAGGCATGAATAGTCATAGTATAGTAAGCCATAAAAAGTCATAGTATAGTATGGCATAAAAATGTCATAAAAACGTCATAGTATAGCATGGCATAAAAAATCATCGTATAGTAAGCCATAAAAAGTCATAGTATAGTATGGCATAAAAAGTCATAAATATGTCATAATATAGTAAGGCATAAAAAGTCATAGTATAGTGAGGTATAAAAAGGCATAAAAAGTCATACTATAGTAAGGCATAAAAACATCATAGTATAGTAAGGCATTAAAAGTCATACTATAGAAAGGCACAAAAACGTCATAGTATAGTAAGGCATAAAAAGTCATAGTATAGTAAGGTATAAAAAGTCATTAAAGCGACATAGTATATTATGGTATAAAAAGTACTAAAATCGTCATAGTATAGTATGGCATAAAAAGTCATAGTATAGTAAGGCATAAAAAGTCATAGTATAGTAAGGTATAAAAAGTCATAAAAATGTTATAGTATAGTAAGGCATAAAAAGTCATAGTATCGTAAGGCATAAAAAATCATAGTATAGTATGGCATAAAAAGTCATAAAAACGACATAGTATAGTATTGCATAAAAAGTCATAAAATCATCATTGTATAGTATGGCATAAAAAGTCGTAAAAACGTCATAGTATAGTAAGGAATAAAAACTCATAGCATAGTATGGCATAAAAAGTCATAGTATAGTAATGTATAAAAAGTCATAGTATATTAATGTATAGAAAGTGATAAAAACGACATAGTATAGTATAGCATAAAAAGTCATACAATCATCATAGAATATTATGGCATGAATACTCATAGTATAGTAAGGCATAAAAAGTCATAGTATACTAAGATAAAAAGTCAGTATAGTATGGCATAAAAAGTCATAAAAACGACATAGTATAGTAAGGCATAAAAAGTCCTAGTATAGTAAGACATAAAAAGTCATAGTATAGTAAGACATAAAAAGTCATAAAAACGACATAATATAAGAAGGCATAAAAACGTCAGAAAAAGTCACAGTATAACAAGCCATAAAAATCACAAAAAAGGTTATAGTATAACAAGGCGTAAAACGTCATAGTATTGTAAAGCAAAACAAGAGCATAAAAAAATCATAAAAACAACATAGTATAGTATTGCATAAAAAGTCATAAAATCGTCATAGTATAGTATGGCATAAAAAGTCATAAAAACGACATAGTATAGTAAGGCATAAAAAGTCATAGTATAGTAAGGCATAAAAATTCATATTATAGTAAGGCATGAAAAGTCATAAAATCGTCATAGTATAGTAAGGCATAAAAAGTCATATTATAGTAAGGTATGAAAAGTCATAAAAACGTCATAGTATACTAAGGCATAAAAAGTCATAAAAACGTCATTGTATAGTAAGGCATAAAAAGTCATAAAAACGTCATAGTATAGTATGGCATAAAAAGTCATACTATAGTAAGGTATTAAAAGTCATATTATAGTAAGGCATGAAAAGTCATAAAAACGTCATAGTATACTAAGGCATAAAAAGTCATAAAAACGTCATTGTATAGTAAGGCATAAAAAGTCATAAAAACATCATAGTATAGTATGACATAAAAAGTCATAGTATTGTAAGGCATGGAAATTCTTGAAAACGTCATAGTATAGTAGGGCATAAAAAGTCATAAAAACGACATAGTGTAGTAAGGTATAACAAGTCATAAAAACATCATAGTATAGTAAGGCACAAAAAGTCATAGTATAGTAAGACATAAAAAGTCGTAGTATAGTATGGCATAAAAAGTCATAGTATAGTAAGGTATAAAAAGTCATAAAAACGACATAGTATAACATGGTATAAAAAGTCATAAAAACGACATAGTATAGCAAGGCACAAAAAGTCATAGTATAGTATGGCATAAAAAGTCATAGTATAGTAAGGTATAAAAAGTCACAAAAACAACATAGTATAGTATGGCATAAAGAGTCATAAAATCGTCATAGTATAGTTAGGCATAAAAAGTCATAGTATAGTAAGACATAAAAAGTCATAGTATAGTAAGATATCAAATTTCAGTATAGTATGGCATAAAAAGTCATAAAAACGACATAGTATATTAATGCATAAAAAGTCATACAAAACGTCATAGTATAGCAAGGCATAAAAATGACATAGTATAGTAAGGCATAAAAAGTCGTAAAAACGACATAATATAAGAAGGCATAAAAACGTCAAAAAAAGTCACAGTATAACAAGCCATGAAAATGACAAAAAAGGTCGTAGTGTAACAAGGCGTAAAACGTCATAGTATAATAAAGCAAAGCAAGAGTCCTAACCACTACACCATGTAACCACTTGTCAATGTGAGACCTAACAATGTCAAAAAACATCATAGTATAACATGGCGTAAAATGTCATAGAATAGTAAGGCATAAAAAGTCATAAAAGCATCATAGTATAGTAAGGCACAAAAAGTCATAATATAGTAAGGCAAAAAAAGGCCAAAAACATCATAGTATAAAAAGGCATTCAACGTCATATGAAAGTAAGGCATAAAAATGTCAAACATTGTCATAGTATAGTAAGGCATGAAAATGTCGAAAATAAAAAAAAATCATACTATAGTAATGCATAAAAATTTAAAAAGTCGTCATTGTATGTTAAGACATAAAAATGAAAAAAAATGTCACTACTATAGTAAGACATAAAAATGTCAAAAAACGTCACAGTATAACAAGGTGTAAAAATGACAAAAAACGTCATAGTATAACAAGGCGTAATACGTCATAGTATAGTAAAGAATGAAAATGTCAAAAATAAAAAAAAAATCATACTATAGTAAGGCTAAAAAATAAAAAAAAATTGTCATGTATAGTAAGGCATAAAAATGAAAAACAAATTTCACTAGTATAGTAAGGCATAAAAACCTCAAAAAACGTCAGAGTATAACAAGGCGTAAAACGTCATAGTATGGTAAGGCATAAAAACGTCAAAAAACGTCATAGTATAACAAGGTGTAAAAATGACAAAAAACATCATAGTATAACAAGGTATAATACGCCATGGTATAGTAAGGAATAAAAATGGCAAAAAAAGGTTGCAGTGTAACAAGGCGTAAAACGTCATAGTATAGTAAGGCAAAAAAACGAAAAGAAAACATCATAGTGTATTAAGTCATTAAAACGTCAAAAAACGTCATAGTATAACAAGGTGTCAAAATGACAATAAACGTAATGGAATAACAAGGTGTAATACGTCATAGTATAGTAAGGGATAAAAACCAAAAGAAAACATCATGTTATAGTAAGGCATAAAAAATTATCAAAAAATAGGTGTATATACAGTATATATATATATATATATATATATACACACACACTAACATAAATATAACATATAATATATATAACATATAACAATAATATTACCACATTTAATTTCAGCCCAAACACAATGTATAACAATAAATACCTGATTAGTTATCGTAGACAACTGGTGCAAAGACAATTCAGGAAGCAGGTGTTGATCCACAGTAGCAGGTCTCCTTGGAGAAGGTACTGTATGAAATAGAAAAGCTATTGTTGGTGGATCCACATCTTGTCAAAACTTTGTGATCATCAGCGGTTTGGGTCTGTGTGGTCCTTTTCTGCAGAGCCCTACACAACCTGCACACTGTTACACACAGAAGCAGAACCTCTTTCACTTGTTTACGTCTAACCTACCACAGTCAGTCTTGCTCACATACTGTAGAATCTGCTGACTTCGACCTACCACATTGTGTAACTGTCAGTCATTTATCAAGATATTTAGCTTGTACGTCCACTCAGCAAATAAGCTGTAAGATTCTCTGTGCAAGTCCTCCAGGATGTGGATCAAAGATACTGGGGGTTCAGAGCAAACATGCAAATTACAGGATGTCTACTAAGTGAAGTACCACATGTGCATCTACCACACCAAGTGATTATGAGATATAGAAACAAAACTATTTATTTCTCTCATTATTTTATTTACCAAGCCCTGAAACAAATGTAGTGATAATATATGTGTTTTTTCAGCATTGCAGCAAAAGGTTGACTCAATTGTAAACAAATATACTAAGACAAGAACATCATAGCTTAGCTGTTGCAGCATGAGTCTGTTATGTGCATACAGGGCCTCAGGCATGGAATGCTGTATGTAGGCTTCTCGTGTTTGTACAAGAGTGGTATGATGTATGGCTGCATGATTTATTCATTAATTCATGACAACTGTAGTTGCTGTAACAGGCAAACACCAATTCCTTAACACCTGTCTAGTTTTCAAATAATATTATTGACACTTGCGATTGACACTTGTGATATTTGTCTAAATAAATAAAATGATCTTTACTTGTCTTGAATCTACAATTACATGAATGTATTAATGTTCACTTCAGCATGCTAACATGCTCACAAAGACAATGCTACTATGCTAATGTTTAGCAGGTATAATGTTTATCAGAGGTAGAGGTTTTTTGTTTTTACTATAAAAGTACACAGGGCTTAATATTTTGGGAGGGTAATGAGGCATATTGTTTTCACTTTCACTCTTACTGTGTCCTGCACTCTTGTGGCCTGAAGGACCACCTAGAAAACCAACACAGACACAGGATGAACATGCAAACTCCACAGAGAAAGGTGTCCAGTAGTACTGGTTAAGTTCATATCACTGGAGCTTCTTGCTGTATGAGCCACCACTAACAACTGAGCCACTGAGCAACCTCAAAGTTTTCCTGTGTGACTAAAGGGTTGACGTGGAGGCAGTGGCAGTTTCTAGCTGGAGCCTCTCGGCCACCACAAGTTCCTTCCAGTCCCTTGATGTCCAGTTTGTTTTCTCTTTTGTCAGAGCTGGTCACTGGCCAGAGGCTGTCAGGAAGGAAGAGACTGACCACAAACTGTCCTGCGGTCAGTCACACATCCAGTAAAATCGGCCTGTGTTTGTGTGTAGCAGAGACACAGAAAGATACAACAGTTTCATTTATAGATCTATAGTCCTCACTGTACACTATCCACACATGAATGCACTCACAACTGGAAACTTCCTGACTTTGCCCTTAAGTATTTGAGGAATTTTTCCAGATGTAATACTAAATGTGCAAAGTATATACAGCTTAAAAATATGTGACATACTTCCTTGGTAATATTGTGGTCTTTACTTCATGCTATGTGTACTGCAGTATATGCAAACAGCTAAAAGCACAAAATGTACTGTGCAAACCATTATACTCTCGCCACTTCCTTCCTCTCTCTGAATGTCAAATGCCAAAGTCAAACATTGGGAAAGAATCTGACACCATGTTTCAACAAAATCCTTGTACCTCTGAAGATGAAGTTGCTCTGAATAATAGAAAAATAGATTTCGAAGTTTACAATTTTTTCATGCATTTTTGATGTTTCAGAATGCAGTTTTGTGATCACTTGGCTTGAACAAATTTCCTTCACACAAGGGACAATGTCAGCACAAAGAGTTATATTTTGACAGTGTCAGCAGTCATAAAAATAGGTTTAGCTTTAAGAGTCAGCATCTGTGTGTATCAGGAGGTGATGGTAGAGAGGGGGGAACGGGGGGAAATGTGTATGTTAAAGAGAAACAGGTGAAATGAGGATACAGAAACTTGAAAAAGTCTGGATGGTCAGAGGCCACCACTGAACCAATCGGCCATCCTTTTAGAGCACCCACTCAGCCTTAAAAGTAATATTTAGGAACGCATGGGTACACAGCCAAACTCCAAACACACCTCACTCTGAAATGAAAGTTGGACACTGGGAAGAAACCATGAAATTAAACATGTGGAGATGCTTTTTTCTCTCTCTCTCTTTGCCCAGTAAAGATGTGAGACTATAAATATTAGCCACTGTCCACTGAGCAATCACAAGGACTTTACTGGATTTGACCGGACAGTCACGAAAGATTTAAACTAGTGAAACCACCGATTTTTAAATTTTTTTTTGTTTCAAGAGATACTTTTTTTTACTATTTTTTCACAATGTGGCATTCAGCAAGTAACGTTCACGGATGCTCTCTGTCGCTGGTGTTTACTTTCTGCTTGTCCCTCATCCTTCTGTTAAGCAGCAGATGCTCAGAAGCCTCTATATACCACATAAAAGGTAAGAATGACCTCTGTTTCTCTGCAGAATTATTATTCATAATCAGGTGTTTATATGGCCCAGTCGAGCCCCTGGGTTGTTAATTTTGCCCTGCGAGCATAAATCCTCACTTGCATTGTGACATATGGTACTTTTAGCCATTAAACCAACCCCAACTGGCTGACCACAGACTTTGTCCTCTATACCCTGACCTTGCATTAAGCCCCGTGGGGCTCTTCACAGCAGATCAGTGTGTTCCTATTGATCCTCTTCTCAAGGTGACAGACCTACCCCATGAGGATAGCTCCTGCAGCCTGCAGGAATGGGAGGAGAACTCGCTTTGGACGCTAGATTTAGCTATTAAATGTGCCTGACCTCTTGCAGCAGGGCTTTATGCATTCTGCCGCAAGGACAGACATTTATAGCCTCTGCAAAGTTTAGATGTAACCTCCTGTAAAAGACATACGTTATCACCCAGTAGGGTCAGATCTGTAGGTTGAACTGGAGAGGAAAGCTTGGAAATTTGAGATAGATACTTTATGTCATTGTGGTCCTCTTTTCTTCCACAGGCATCTGTTCATACAAAGACAAGTACTACAAACCAGGAGACTCTTTCCGCAGAGGCTGTGACAAGTGTTTCTGCCATGACTTTGGTTTTTACTGCTTAGTGTGAGTAGATTATGCACTTCAACTCATATTCATTGATTTCAGTTATATAAAACTTTGCTAATGGGAATTCTGTCATTGCATCTGCTTCTCATAGCTCCATGAAAACTCTTCTTTCCTCTCTCCTCCCCTCTCCTCCAGGCCAATGAAGCCCACCTCGTGGCCTAAGAAGTGTCATCTGGTCAGGACAGAATGCGGTTATACAGTCGTTTATAAAGAAAAGCCACTGGTGGAGTGTCGAGCCTACAGCTGGATAGGATGACATGCCGGAAGATCTGACTTTCAACAAGTTTAGATATGTGGATAGTGTATGATCTATAATGTATACATGGAGTTTTGGACAACATAACCTTAATGTAATTACTGTAAGAAGTTTAAATGTGGACAAGTCAAATCATTATTTGATGCTTACAGTCTTAACTGGAAACAAGAGGGGTATCATCTTCAGCTAAAGGTTAAGGTGCCATAATTTGTAATTTGCACTTGGCAAAGTTTTATTTAGTTATGTTTTCTAAGTGATGTTATTGTTAATTCAAAGATTTGCACAGTACAGTGTAGCATGACAAATCACAGTGGTCACAGTTACCCATGGTCTGTCATGGTTCAACATGAATTTCATGTACAGAATTAAAACATTTCATAGTCCATAAAAGTGGAATGGCGGTGAACTGTATGTATTAAAGAAGTTAATGGTCTGAACTCTGATGTATGATTGTTTACCTGATTGCCGGTTATAATAGGCTAACAGGACAAAATGGGTACTGAGAAAAATACTTCAGTAAGAAGTATTTAGAGGAACCACAATAACAGTACCATCTGATAAATAAATGAGGCCATGAAGTAAAATAGTTTGATTTTGTTATGGCCTCAGAACCTGCTGAAAACATTGATAGATCATCACCTTTTAAAGTTGATTTGGCAAACATTTAGCAAGAACCAACCACAGAGCCTGAAAATCTCTGTAGAGCAGAAGGGAACTGCAGAGTTGAGTGATGACTCTCTGTGAGATTGTCACTTAGTACGACCCCCTTGACAATATACCCAGTCAGCTGATCCATTGTTTACATAAAAAATGTAATTAGTGCAGCTTTAAGTATTTGAGGCAAAGTGTTAGAATGCTCCCCGTGTTAATTATATGAGCAAGAGAAACGTTAGATGAAGGCTCTCTGCATGAGAGAAAATTAAAAATATATTAATATAATATATATAATATATATATAGATATTTTTTTAACCTTGTGAGTCTGTTTGTGTGGCACTGTGGCAAAATGTGGTCACAACCGTGCAAGATACACTCACAAAAATGTACAGGTGTGTAGCTGAGATCAAAGTGGAGATGGGTGTGGTCTGACCCATGAGTGCTCATGTAATATGTAGTAATAACTACTGAGTAACCATGGGTCAGAACATCAACATGTTGACAGATGTTGCAGATAGGGTGTTATACAGATCTTAAATCCCTCTAAGGAAAATGTTTAAATATTTTTGACATGGGTTTATAAAAATAAAATAGATTTACAATAGACTTACACTTGTAGTGCAATTAATCTTTATTTTTTAAATGTTCATTACCACGTACAAAAGATGAACTAAAAGAAAAGAATATTCAAAATACATTCACTGTGGAAGATCATCAAAGGTTGGATACGGTTTCATTGGTAACATTCAAATTGACAACTTTACACTGGCAGTGTCATAAGAGCTGCTACGTAAAGGACTCAAAGATCTGAAAATCAAACTTAGCTACTTAGCTGCACAACAGGGCTTCAGTGGAGAAGAGCATCTTATTCTCTCTCTGGTGCTGAATAACAAGAACACTATATTCTACAGGAATTCACAAATCAAAGTGACAAAAAAAACGTCTTCTAAATGGCTCTTTAGATTCCCTTTGCATATAAATTCACAGATGACGTGAAATGATCCAGTTCTAGTTATTGAAAGCATCTGGATGTAAGGACTGCAGATGGGTATGAGGCCTATACAGCGCCTTCACAGGGCTATCATGAGGTCAGCCAGGGGTGGCGGAGGCACGCTGCAGCAGTGGCCCTCCTCTCCGGATGATAATCCAACATGTGAAGAAGGAAGTCAGAGAATCCAGAGGCCTCTTCCAACAGGAAGTGATATTTCTCCACCAGAACATCATAAAGGCTCCAGAGCCTCAGTGGATTGACACGACGAAGGTCACCTGGGTGGAAAACATATAGTATTAAGCATAGATGCTCATTATGTCACAAAATGAAATGATTTGCAGGGAAGAAAGTAAATAAAATCACCCCATCAAACAAAACAGACTAAAAGTTGAAGTTGCAGACGTACCTCTGCGGCTGAAGTACTCTGCAGAGTATTTCCCTGACAAGGCAACAGCTGGTGGGATTTTACCAAGCAGCTCCATGATCTGAGCTATGTGGTCTGAGGAAGACGAAGAGAACAAACACACACATGAAAGCGAGACACACACAAATTTACAGTTCACATTAGCACACAGTGCATCAACAATTACAATGCAGCCACAGTGTAATCTCATTTAATCCTGTGTCAGTACTTGTCATGCTTCTGTCAGTTCCAGCACGCTGTACTTAACGTACCTTCCTCAAGGGAAATGGACTCACGGGCTTTGGGTTCAAACAGGGAGTCTCCAGTGACCAGTTCAAAGGCCTAAGAGAATACAAGACAGAAATTAAAGGGTGAGATGTGTGGCCAAGTAAGCGTCTACAAATCCCAACCACGCTGATGCTGACTCCACTTTTTGTTTAACTGTGGCACAAACTTCTAAAGCCTTTATCATGACAGTAAGCCTACAGGTTTTTAATGTCTGTCTGTTGGTTGGTCCATCACTTGTGTCCAGACTGAAATATCTCAACAACAAATGGATGGATTGGGATAGAATTTGGGAAAGATATCCATGATGCCCAGAGGATGAATTCCCACGACTTGGATGATCCACTGACTTAACAGCTTGTACCACCGGCAGGTGTTTATTCTTATCCAGTGAAATAACCCCACATCCACTTGATGGACTGACACATTAAATTCCATTATAGAGGGTTTTTGGTGAGTTTTTCCTTATCTGAAGGACAGCAGGTGTTGTATCACGTACAGATGGTAAAGCCCTTTGAGGAAAATTTGTGATTTGTGATACTGGGCTATATAAATAAAACTGACAGACGTTCATAAATCCCAGAGAACAAATTCTAGTGAACATCACAACCACACAAATAAAGATTGTAATACAGTCACACACATTTCTGTACACTTTCATGCTAACAACATAATAATTCCCACAGATATAGGTTGCCAAATACCTTTATTTTGACACCACCTTCTGGCCAATCATTACGTTTGCTTCACCTCGACTGCTAAAGATAAAAAACAAATTTGACCTTTTCAACAATTTGGTGTTCTTTTCAATTATGCAGGTTAATTGTGGGGTTCATCAAGGCCCAGTTTTAGGCCCATTATTGTTTATTTTGTACATATGTATATATATATATATATAGGTTGTACTAAAACATTACAATTCATGTTCTTTGCAGATGAAACTAATTTTGTTCTGGTAAGAACCTGAAAAAAACTTTTCAATACTGTGGAAAATTAACATAAACTTAATAATAATTTTGAATCTATATAGACTATAAATTCTGGAAATTACATATAATGTCATATTGTGTCAAAACAAAAATGTAAAAATCTAATTTCATACTGTATAATCTATCTATCTTCTTAAATCAAGCTTCATCATATATTATGGTGAAACCATAAATCCATGGAGTATTGGGTTTGAATATTTCACACACTGTAAACATCAAATTGTCTGGTTTTTCCTCACCATGCAGGCAACACTCCAGATGTCAGCAGGCGGGCCGTAGTCAGATCCCAGTAAAACCTCTAGTGAACGATACTGTCGGGTCTGGATCTCCTCACAGAAATGTTTGTACTTGGCCAAGAAAGAAAGACAGACAGAGCAGGCAGAGAAGCTTAATCATAGTCTTTCTGTGTTATGTGAAACAAATTTGGGCGTTTACTTTTAAGAGAGTAAATTCCCATGTAGCATAAACATTTAGTATAACAATAGTGTATTCTGAAAATGTCGATAAATGCTTTTAAAGGGAGTGCAATGAGGTCCTACGTGAACTTTTGTTTTGGATATCTCACAAAATACTTCTGTATTTGTGTTTTTGTGCGTTTCTCTCTGGCTTGAAGTGGGTGGGGCTCAGTTGGGAAACAGTGATGTCACATGTTGAGGGGTTGTTTGTTAATCTTAGCAGTCAAATCTGATCAAACCTCACCTACACTGTCCTTGTGAGGTTTTGGCTGTTGTTTTTTGACAGTTACCTAATAACTGCAATTGTTTTTGTCCCCTTCGGGACAATGGGAACAAGTTATGAACATAATATTGATATATCATCACCGTTTACGTTCATATGGAAAACCACTTAGCAAATGTTGCTTTATTGGCTGCACATCTAGCAGTTACAGAGCAACATTTGAAGTTTGGAGATGTATTTCCAGCCACTGTTTTTGGTCTCTACCAACACATGGCTCTTAATTTGCACGGTTCACTAGCCAGCCTCTAACTGTGTCTGTCTGCTGTTTGGCGCTGAGCAGTTTTTTCCACTGAAAAAATCTGCAGCCAAAAACAAAGCTATGAGAGTGGTGAGAGTGAACCAAGTAGCAGGCTGGACAGCAAAACAAGCAACTATAGAAGTCCATAAAACTGAGGTAAGCTGCACATTCATTGGCTGGAGCCAATCAAACCCAGAACCTTAACCACTGCACCAAGCACCACCGCCAGGCAGGAGTCACATTTTTCTCAATCATAAAAATACTGATTATAGCCACTTTAACCTCTGATTTTAACTGTTATTGTTTCTAATATTTAAGGTTATAGAGACAAATTCTCAGGTGTTTTAAGACCCTGTGAGACCAAATGAGTAAAGATGAACTCTTCTTGTAAGTCTACAAATAAAAAACAATCAACCAAACTCAGCACTAGGCTAATGTGATATACCAAACTTTAAAATGGCTATTTGTTAAGTATAGAATAACTACTGACCACCCAGCAGGAGCTGCCCAGGTCAGCAATCTTCACTGTGACTTCCTTTAAACTGCATGGGTTTACCTGCTTCTTCTCTGAAAGAAACAACAAGAAATCATGCATTAAAACATCACATTCATTCCAAGAAGTAATATTGTGTATATTGTATAATTAGTTTTGTCTATCTCTGAATGTATTGACCCCTCAAATGTTTAGTTGAGTACAGAGTAGAAACATTGTATATTCAAAGACTGAAACTGGCAGTACATCTGCTTTGTACACACATTTGATGAACCCTCATACAGCTCAGCATTAAACTGTTCCAGCTTTGAGACTTCACTCTTAAACAGTCTCCAGCATCTGTAGCAATAACAAAACCAACTGTGCCTGTGGACTTGGCCTCCTTCCCAGTCGGCACAGAGGAGGAGCTGCTGCCCCCCGCTGGTACTTTGCGGGACTGCTGCTCCAGGCACAGCAGGATGTTCTCTGGCTTGATGTCTGTGTGGATGATTTTACACTGAGTGTGAAGGTAGTCCAGGCCTTGCAGAACCTATAGTGAAAACACAAAGCAGTTATGCGGGTGCTTCCCTTCATACAACCAGTACTAAACTGTTTCCTTTTCCTTTGACTTCATGCACATGAAGGGAACAGTTCCACATTTTGGACGTAATTCACCATAATTGTTAGCTTGCTGTTCTGTATGTTCTGTGCATGTAGTTATTCTGTGTGCCTCTCTGTGTTAGGTGTTTGGGTGTCAGGGTCTCTTTAAGAAAGGGGTTCAATAACTCCCTACTTTTGTTTGGGTGTTGAGCAGACGCACGCATTCATGCAGCAAAAGAAACAAATTGTTCTTAACTATTTTCCTGCAATTTCTACGCTGGTTACAAGATTAATGCCACTCTCATGTCTGTACACAAAGTATGAAGCTACAGCATCAGCCGGTTATCTTAGCTTAGCATAAGGACTGGGAACAAAGTTAAACACCACACAGCACCTCTAAAGCTCACAAATGAACATGTTATATCTCGTAAACAAGCAGAAATGTTAAAAACGATAAGCTGGACAGGCCAGGGCCAGCTGTTTCCCTTTTTCCAGTCTTTATGCTCGGCTAAACTAACAAACATGAGAGTGGAATCAATCTTCTAACTCTTGGCAAGATCGCAAATATATTTTACAAAATGTAGATATATTTATTTAATTCAATTATGGCATTTGAATTTAAATCTAACCCAATGAAACATTTCTTGACGAGAGACAGCTGCAGCTCCACTGGCAACACAGTGATTCTCCTGCATTTTAAAATATTCATTTGAATGTGCCAACAATCTGCATGGAAAGTGCACTGTTTCTCAGTGAAATTCAGCAACCTCTTTGTATGATCTTAACTTCCTGCATCTAATTTGAGATGTATTTCTTTGTGTTATCCACTGCTTTCTTGTGGTTTACCTGAGTAAGAATTTGTTTGACCCACAGCTGCGACAGTCCTGGATCCCCAAAACAGAGTTGCCAGCTTCTCAGGTCAGGCCCCAGCAGCTCCAGCACCAGGCACATGTCTAACCACCAGGCATTAAGGTCTGTTCAACAAACCGAACCACTGTATGATAATACTGTATTTACTGAGCCAACATACTGAATGCAAACTGCACGTTCTTCATCTGTTGTTGCAATGTTGTTTTCCAGAGATATATATTTTTTATGAGATACAATTACTTTATACTTCTACTTTGACAAACACAAGCACACACCCCCACACACACGATAACTCCTCAGCGCTTGGTGTCAGGTTTAGAATGGGTGCCCAATAAATGACAGGCTGTAAAAAGGATACGGACCCCGTTGACCCCGGCCAGCTTAAACTCATCTAGCAGCTGAACAATCCTTTGGCTGGAGGGATGACGGCTGGTTGGACGACTGGCCTGATGAAAGAGAGTAGTGAGAGCAAGAAGGGGAAGAAGGCAGACAAGGAAGAAGGAGAGAAGGAAATTTAGAGAGGGAAAGTGTTGTAAGAAAAAGCAGGAGGTGAGTTTTGGCACATACAGAAAGAAAGGCAGAGAATGGGGAAAGCAAAGTGAGTGAGAATGGTGTTAACAAGGACAGAGAACGAAATTCTTAACTGCTAACAAAAAAAAAAAATCTAAAAGAAGTGACATTTTGATAGAAAGAGTGAGACATGATATAGAGGAGAAAAACAAGCAAAAGGTCACTAACACATCGGAGGAGAGCCAGTTCATCCTGTCCTGCCTGGGTGAAGCCAGCTCCACTCTTCAACACCTTCACAGCAACATGTCGACCTAACCTGCTAACACAGACCCCAGATCAGAAACCAGGACAGGACGGTCCCCTCTCTGCTAAATCAATGACAACTTCTTTTAATAACAAAGGTCAACATGTCAAGTTTAATTCTTTCTTTGTATCTTTTTAAGGGACTGTGCACAAATTATAATTGTTTCTTCTTTTCCTTTTGTTAAAAGTAAGAAAAAAATAAAAATGACAAAAATTGCTCTATTTCAACAGTCAGTGTTAAGGAAAGTGATAAAACATTCCTGGATCTGTGTCTTTAACCAGATCCGCACAAAAACATAATCTACCTGGCTGAGGTAAATATTAGATTCAACCCCCATCCCCATGCTGATCTTTTTTCTACAGTCCCTAATTAACCCTACCTGAGGTCCAGACACAGCCAGACAGTGGAGAAATAGCCCCAGCCGAGCTTAGACACCACCTGGTATCTTCTGTTGAAGGTGTCACCAACCTGGACAGGGTGGTATCCTCCTGAGGAGATAAAAACAGGAGAAAAATCTACGAATAAATGAAGCAGGATTCGTGGCTAAATCTTTTATTTAACAGCTAATATGATTTAATTTAATTAAAGCCTCAGTGACAGGGTCTCTCTCTGCGTGACTGAAATGTGAAACCTTTTCATCATACAGTATACATTTTTCATTCAGTGTTTAGAGAGCTTAGAGAGAGAGAGAGAGACAGAGAGAGAGAGAGGAGTAAAATGTGGCGCTAAAGCTATTTCTGGCATTACAACTTCCTCTAAGCTGTAACATGTCTGCAGAGAGTAATACATTCAAATCTGCCAGCGGGACACAGAAAAATGATGATGCATAAGCCCGTATCAGTTCTCTTTCAGCCAGCGTGACACAGTTCTTGGACATTTTCAAGTATCTTGGAATTGAATCTCTGATTCTATTAAAATTGAGCATGATATAAGCTGGTATATGATTTATTACTGTGTCAGGTATCTGTGGTATCACGTACTCAGCAGCTTATCTGCTTTTTAGAGGTGCACACAGAAACCTGCACAGCTGGCATGGAAGGAAGGAAGAACAGGGACCAAGGTCAGAATGGCCAAAAAAAAGATACTTCCGGCTTAAGTGGTACAAAGGCTGAATGTGGCTACGTGGGTATTGACGAGCATTTCTTGTATTTACAGGTCAAAAACAAGAAATATTGACTTGTAGTTATAGCTGGCTGGTTCAAAGACTGTTAGTTTGTGTCATCCTAAGACGTAGCTACGTGGTTTTGTTAGCGATGCTGGCACCATGGCTTGAGGAATGGCAATTTAGCTGCAACTTAATAGGTAAGAAGAGAAAAACTTGGCAGAGGAGGAACTGCACACTTTCACAGAAATCTTTATACAGAGAAAGAAAGGAGCACGAGTAGATCGAGAAGTACCAGGGGCTAGGAGAACAACTGCAACAGATGTGGAAGGTAAAGTCCAAAGTGGTCCCAGTGGTAACAGGAGCACTGGTGACCGTGACCCTCCAAACTGGAAGAGAGGCTCCATCAGATTCCAGGTACAATATCTGAGGTCTTTGTCCAGGGGCCGGTTTCACAAAGACATTTCAGACTTGTTGCAGTCTTTATTTTGCTCATAGATTAAAATTGACTAATTTTTTGGGCTTTTTATGCCTTTATTGATAGCACAGTAGAGAGAGACAGGAAATGGGGAGGCAGAGAGAGGGGGAATGACATGCAGTAAAGGGCCGTCCGATGCAGGATTCGAACCGGGGCCGACTGCAGCAAGGACTGTAGCCTCTACATATGGGGCGCCTGCTCAACCACTGCGCCACTCGATGCCCCTAAAACTGACTAATTTTAAGCCAAAAACATTAGGCACCCTTTCCCCGGGCTAAATAATTAATTACCCACAATTCATTGTACCACATTGTTGGTGAAAGAATCATTTAAAACAACCTAGTACAGGTCGCTCTGAAGGGATGGAGAGGCCAAATGTAAATGAATACATCTGCAGATGATGGAGTGAGTTGAGAGACGCTGCCGTACCATAACAGTATTCTGTGGGGTCCTCAGAGTCCTGGCTGTCCTTGAGATCCAGCTGCTCGTGGCATCCAAGGGCTTCAAAACTATAAGACGACCCGGCTTCACACCTACATGGAAACACACGCACACCCACACACACACACACACACACACACACACACACACGCCACATGAAAACCTGGTTCTGTAGTCTCCAGCATTGCTGCCTGTACAGCGTGTGCATGTGTGCGTCAGCGTCGAGTTGCCGGGGGCAGCCGGGAGAGTCGAACTACTTTTAGTAATTTCCCACAGACTCCACCTGCCATGGAAACTTGTCCCCCTGCCTGGATGAGAGCGGACCAGCAGCATCGGAAGTTGCACTATTTCTGACTCAGCTGTAAATCATTTTGCAATATGTTCACGCAACTTGATAACTCTGCATCCCAGCTGCTGGGATAGTTACTGTAGAGAGAGCGGATGGGAGAGATTTGGGTCACGTCATGTCTGAAAATACTGAGCACAGGTCTGATTTCTGTGCGGCTAGAGTGACATACAGTAGACTCTGATGTGAGTTACAGCACCTTTGTTTTTAGATTCATAGTGCGAAGTGCAGGATTCAAAGAATTTCAAACATTTAGATGGTCGATGATTTTCTTTTTTACTGTAAAAATTTGTGATATGAAGAAAGTGTTGTCACTGTGTTGTCCTGTCTGAACCTCTAGACTACCATTTAAGTCACCTTCATGATGCCTTAAATAATGCTGATGTGCTTTATTTGTGCTCTGCTTTTCTAAACTTAACTGCATCACTGTGGCCATGGGGGAAAAAATAGTTAATGAGCCAAGCTGCATTTTGATGAGATCAAACAAGAGGTGACAAGACAAAAGAAGAAAATGGTTCATTCAAAACTTTTTCCACCAAAAGTGAAACCCATTTAAGCATTTAGGAAAATGTTTGCTTCCGTTTCTGTGCACTTTATGTTTAAAACAGTCTTTTTCCAGGAAAATGACCCAGCTGATAATGGAAAGGGAAGGTATTTCAATCTACAAATAAAGGAAATCCTTTACTCACATTTGCAGCTGAGCAGCTGAGCGGGGACTCCTCCTCTGCATAGCTTGGTTCAGCAGATGCAGCCTGCAGAGACAGCAGCCAGCGGAGCGATCAAAGAGCAATGAGAATTAAGAAGCGGTGGATCTATGTCGTCTGCACAGGTCAAATAGTAAATGAAGCTGCAGCACCTTTTAATGTTGAAGCGCTTGAAAACAGTTGAGCAGCTGAGAGGTGTAGGAGGGGAGGGGTTCGGGTCGATCCCTCAGGAGACTGGAAACGGCAGCAGCAGTAGTCAGCAGGGTCTAAACATGGAAAGCCCCTGCAGCTTCTTAACTCACCGCCTGTCAGGCCTTTACCTGCTGTCCCGTCTGATTCGTATCCGTCACTCAGTCCTGATCTGAGTGAACCTGAAGCTGACTTTCTCTCTCTCTCTCTCTGTTCCTCTGTTCCTCAATTTACTGTGGGAAAGCCCTAACAGAGGGCAGAGAGGCTAAAAGATTAGAGGAGTGTCGCGTGAGGCCAAACAGATCGAGGGAGGTGAGGGAGCGACAGCTGCTGATTTTCTTCCCCCCGTGTCTCGCAGGGAAGTTTGACCTTTGGGCCACAGGGATCACAGATTGCTAAACCTGGCACAACACAATATAAAGTATCAGAATAAAGTCATGAGAGCGAAGGTCAAATGAGAAGGGTTTTTGTTTTTCACGGGCATGTTACCCATGATGTCACCCACAAGACATTGGCAGGTGTGAACGTGTGTGTACACAACAAAACGCAACTTCAACACCCTCAAGAAGAGTTTTTTGGCGCGGTGTTGCTCAATGCACACTATGTTTTTACCTTCATCACTCCTCTGGTGTGTGTGTGTGTGTGTGTGTGTGTGTTTGTTTGTGTGTGTGCAGGTGGATGTGTTCAGAAAACGTTCCACGTCCCAAAGCCTGATTCCCTGCTTTCTGTTGCCACGGCCACGCTGTTAACACCCCCTCTCAAACACACATACACACAGGGTTTCGTGGTTGATACCAATAAGAAAAGGGGCTGCTGGGTAATAAAGCACAGAGTTCAGACAGAGGGAGAGAGTGAGAGTGAGAAAAAAAAACTGATGGTGTTGAAGGGAGAGAAATGAGAGGTGAGAGGAAAGTTGTTTATTGTGTGTGTATTGTGGAGCCTTAAGATATCAAGGGCCACTCGACCTCAAGTGAGTAACTGTTCTAAGTCAGATGACATGTTATCACAGGTACTTATCTGGGACCGTTCACTACTCTGAATATAGAATCACACTATGGCTGGAGTGATGCACATGCACTGTGGACATGTCACTGTATTTGAAAACACACATGAGGAATAATAAAACCAACATATTTTGAATAATAAGTGTATAAGAATGTTATTTTTGCTAGAGCTTAGAAGTCGAGGTCTGCGGTCACAACGTTTTTTAATAGTCAAAGTTACGCTTCATTACATTTACACTAGCACAAGCAGGACATTTGAAAACTGTAACAGCAGGGTAACATTAAAAATAACATAAACATGTATTTTTTATGTAGCCCTGATTAAAATAAGCAATTACTAAGTGTTTAACAAAAGGCAAACATAAAACAATAAAAAAAAAGAAAAATCAAGTGAGGAGTAAAAATAGAAATAGAAATAAAATAAGGAGAAGGGACTAATGAAGGGTTATATTGTTTGTATTGCATTTTAATATTCAAGTTTTAATTAACATTTAAAATTTGAATGTGGTCCACTGTACAGCACGGCTTGACTTTGAAAATTAAATTCCAAAAAAACCTTTAAAGTTTTTTTAATATGGTCATAGAACATCCATACTAGTGTGTGAAAATGAAAATTATTATTATTATTATTTTTATATTGCCTCCTATAGGCTTCCATACACTGTAAGCCTCTTTAAAGTACTTTGTTGGCTGTTGTATTGCATTGCATTGGAGTGTGCAGGTGTTCTTTTTTTTTTATTCTATCCTCCTGTGTTCAGCTATTACTCTCTAATGTTGGTCCAGTCTTAAGCTGAAAAGCATGTGCTGGCTGTTACTGTTTTCCATTTTCAGCAAGCTGTAATAAGACACTTCCCACAGGAGCAGGACGGGTGTGTGTGTGCGTGTGTTGTGGAGAGACATCAAAAGACCACCTGCATGGATCTAGATCACTGGGTTAGTAGGGGATAAATCTATATCAGGTGATAAAAGAGGTTATACATCACAATGTTTTTTTGTTCCCATTTCCTCCAACGCTGGTGGAGCACAAGGAGAGAGCAGCCTCCTGCTGACCTGGAGGAGAAAATGACACACTCAAAGATTCACAACCAAAGTTCACACTCAGGTAGTCATTTTCACACATGCTAACACAGGCACACACACTCTCCCTGACCCCTCACCCCTGTCCACCACAGCCGGAAACGTGACCTGCGTTCATTTGCTATGAAGCTGCTGCTAATTTAAGACACACACACTGATGTTGCTTGTCCTCAGTTCAGCACTTGAACACACATAACACATTCAATAGCTTCAGGAGTGGCTAGATTTCACAGATATGAGATTCTATCACCTGGTATTCATACACTAGATGGCAGGTGAATGTTTAGCTATTTCTCTGCTTTACCATCTTCTTACTTACTAAAAGGCTACTTTTAAACGACATGGAATTTGAATTGTAAGGGAGCCCGACGAACCGCAGCTTGAAGCCCATGCATGGTATGGAGTTCCTCCAGCCTGGCACACTGACGACAGGAAGCAGTTAATGTGTTGGCTGAAGCTAGTGTACCCATTAGTGTCAACAAGCAGGGATAGCCTGGAATTAGTTGTGATTTACTGTGACAACACCAAGTGCAATGTAACTTTATAAATTGTACTGTAATATTTCTCTTGTTGTTTTTTTTATAAGAAACATTTTGACATGTCCTAACAGGAAAAGCTCAGGTGTAACTAGTAATATCAATAATGGCTGCATTTCATTTAGTTGCAGCACTTCTAGGTTCCTGGTATCGTGCATGTTGGTTCACTGGTTCACGTCTTTATAAGGTCAGACTCACACTCCCCCAGTCCTCCCCATAATCTGAACCCTGATGGTATCATAGTCTCACATTACACTAATCAAATCTCAGTCAGTAGCAAATCACTTAGTGTTGACTGCTTTCTGAAGACCGATATAGACTGACCTGTCAAAAGCAGCTGTAACTAATAGCATAAATAAATGCTGAGTTAAATGTAATTCTGGGTTTAGGTACAAAAAGGACAAGGTGTAATCAACACAGCGTAGCGGGAAAAGTAGCTCCAGACATTCGTTAACATTGGGACCACTTTATTGCATCACATTAAGTTGTTGTTAGGTTCATCCTATCAATTAGTTAGAGAATGCTAAAGTCAGGATTACTTAAGAACAGTTTGTATCTACTGTACAGGAAAATGGTAAAACACCAGAACTGGGCTTTGCATACACATGTAAGCCACAAGCAACACTAATGTGCATGACAAAGAATTGGTAATAATGTCTTTATAATGTACAAGGTAATCGCTTGCAACATTACAAGTCATATTTCTCTACTGCCTGTAAAATGGATGCAACATAATGAATGAGACTGAAACTGTATCAGAATTTTAAGATGGCTGATTGTGACTTATATCCTCATGTCTATCTTGAGAGTTGATCAATGGATAAAAAAAATTTAAAAAACACCATAAGGTACAAAATTGACAAAATTGGAGGGGACATAACCAATATTATTTTAAATGTCCAAAAATAATAACCAACAACAAATGCAATAAAATAAATAAACAATAAATTAAATTGGAAAAAAACTAGGAATAGACTTTCACATATGGCATCACAGAGCAACAGGGAACACAGGCACCTTTGTTTAATAGCCATATTGACTGATTGAAATCTTTAGAGAAAGGGGAGCAATTTATATAAGATATATGTAAGAAATACAGCTTTGCACTGCCGTAACACTGCTAAAATGTGGCGTCATCCAACACCAAACAACATGAATGCAAATTAAAGCTTCAAATCAGGGCATAGCTGTTTTGTCGGTGCAAAACTTTTGTGTGAAAACCTGATATCTAGCAGCAATCCTGCTCTAACAACCATCCAACAGAGGCAGCAGCTTCCTCAATTTCCTTCACCGTGAAAAAGGCCTTTACACTGAAGGGTCTTAGTTAGAAACTGAATTTATAGGTGGAGCTGAATTAACTGCAATGTGGACTTAGAAGTAGTCAAATGACGATGGGGAAGAGAAAACAACTCACACGAGTAAAACAAAATGTACATGTATATTATAGACAGTAGCCAAAACATCTTAGAAGTAGGAAGATCAAACCTGACTTAAATAAAAGAAAATTATTTTAAAAAATTTATTGGACAAAGAAATTGAAATAAATCTATAAAATGCACATAATGTATATAAGAAAAAATTGTATAAATATGCAGTTTAATTCCACATTATTATATTTCACTGTCACCTCAGGATAGATGGTCCATCAAATAGAATTGTTTTTCTAAGCTTTTCTATGCTTGACCCAATTTTTATATTTACAAACAAATAAATCACATATGCGTGGAAGTAAAATATATTACACAAATAGAAAACAAACTCTGCTGAAGGAAAATAAATCCGGAAGTGGCAGAGAAGGATAAAATAAATTATGTGGAATTCATTTATTAGATACTTATTCCTCAATTCCTTTGTGCATTATTTTATATTTGTGCATTTATTTTCCAATAAGTCAGGCTTGGTCTTTCATGAGTGAGAAGATCTTTTTTTTTTGTTTGTTTTTTAGCTGAATTAGTAAAGATTACAGAAGTGCTGTTACCGATTTTGTCTACATGTAGTTAAACTTCATGGTTTTCTTAAGGACGGATCAGTTTGTGAGTTTAGCTATAAGCTCTGCCAAAACTTTCTTGGGTAATACAAAATAAAAGAAACATTACCTGGGGAAAAAAGAACATTCACAATAGCAGTAGGTCACCATGAAAAGCAAGTTGAGAGTATTCATGTACTAGGTCCTCAACAAAATAAAAATCAACACTTTTACAAAACACTGGTTTTCAGTTCAAACTACATGAGGCAGGATCTATAAATTACAGTAAAAGGTCAACTGGAGATGTGAAGCTTAAAAAAAGAAAAAAAAAAGAAAGTCTATCTTGTTTACCGTTTACACAAAACAACAAAATGTCCGACAACAGCTAACTGAACACGCACAGAGTAAGACTTGGTAGAATGATTTAAGGAAGCTAAAAGCAGAATGAGAAAAAGGCGCCTCAGGCCTCCACAGCACTTCGCCAGTGTCATTATCTGTTTGTCCTTCGTGTAAGACTTTGAAATGATGCGGTAAAAATTCCACAGCTCCAAGTTCAAGTCCTCCTTTTCCCTTTTCCTCCTCGTTTCAACAACCAGCCCAACCTACAGCAGCCGTTCCTCAGCAGAAGACTAATAAGCGAAGCTGTAAACTTGCAGGAATGCTCTGTGCAGCTTGTCAACAAAGTCCAACAACATACATCGAGTCAGAGGAAAAACAAAAAGATCTCTTTTCATATTGTGTTTCCCTTATGTTTGAATTCAATGTGGGGAAATCCTTATTAGAGGTGTCACAGTTCAGAGGAAGTGCCTTTGCCTTGATGTGCTTCGTTTCACATTTTTCCCGCTCAGAGCAGTGCTCGTTTCCTCCCTGTGTCAGGACCTGTGGAAATTTCAAGGGAGTATTACTTTACCTCCTGCACACAGGTCAGGAAACATGGATCTTCTTAAGATACTTTCTCCCTTCATTAAAAATTTGTCTGTCAAAATGACAACAAAATTATGGTATGTGCCACAATGTTCCTCTGTCCTGCATTGTCTTAAAAAAAGAAAAGAAAAAAAAAACTTTTTCTCCAGGAGACAGAACTGTTTCTCACTACTGTCCTCTCTTCAAGGTTAAAGGAAAAATCCGCCCGGTCCTCGGGGTCATAGGTCTGTGACTTTGTTTTCTACAGCAGCGGCAATCTGTTGGAGCCTGTAACCAAGCTGCATCTTCTGAGCTGTGGAGTCCTCCTCCAGAGCTGTGATAATCTGACAGGAGGGGGGAAAAAGGTGGATGATTTGCAAGGCATGTTGTCATCCATTTATAATGTGAAAGGTAACAGCTGAGGGAATATGAGTGACATCTCTGCAACTGTTTGCTAACCCCTCCCCTACATTAGCATTATTACAGGGGCTATTTGTAAGTTTTTCTCTGGCATCAAACGTTGTTTCTTGCCGGGAGCAGGTGGTGGTGATAGTCACATGACAAGAGCTTCATGCATCGTTGTGTTTACAACATAAGAGGTTATAGTACGAGCAGTGCTACGTCTTCGCGGCACATTGGAGGCTACAGTGAGTCGCTATTGTAAAGTGCAGAGAGAGGGGCCGGGGCTAGCTGGTTAGCGTGCTAATTTCAGTAGACGAAAAGAGATGATAGAGACAAGAGTTAACATTAGTGTTGCTTCCCACCTCTGGAGACGGATGTTGGTGAGTAAAGGAATGAAGTTTGATGCTGAACTCGCAATGTTTCTTCTAGACTGGTAGGTAAACAGCTGTTATTGCTATGGTGGCTATGTAGGAATAGCAAAACTTACAAATAGTTCCTTTAACTTGGTACAACAGGCTTGTCAAGCTTTGGATTTAGGGACGTTTACACTCCGGCAACACCAGCCAACGTTACCCGAGTTTGCTTTACATTCCCCAAACTCATTATCAGAGCCTTTTCTCTTCTAATCTTAAAAGTGAAATGGTTGGAAATTAGCTATATAAACCAGTCATGCAACAAGTTATTATGTTATGTTATTATGTTTTCCTTATCATACTATAATATTGGGACTAGCTAGCATGATATCATATATCTAGCCACCAAGTGCATAGTTAAGACCATCTTCCATCTGCCATCGTTATCATTATAAACTGTCGACATGGCGACAGTAATAATGGGGGTGGGGCTGATCAAACAGTTTTACATATTACTATGTATCTACCGTGTTACTGTATTTTACTGAGCTTAAATGATTTGTGAATGTAAACGGAAGTAAAATGCATCTCAACTGCAGTGCAAGAACCCAGACCAACAGGCATGTTTTTGTTTTGTGGTACTCACTTGATCATAGTATTTGTTGATGTACTTATACAGCTGATGTAGAGCAACAAGGCAGTTGACCTCAGCAGCATAATTCTGTTTTTGGGGGGAGTAAAAATGGAGAGGTGAAGAAAGATCAGGAGGTGGAGGCTGTGAAAAACTGCATTCTTTGCAAATTTCATTTCAAACTCTACAACTAGCTTGTTAATCAAGAGCAGGTAACGTACATGGGAGAGCTCTGCCAGAGCTGAGTTCATCTCCTGGTCACTGGCGGAGATGGTCTGACGGATGTCTGCGTAATACCTGAAGAGAGAGGGAAGGAAAGAGGAAAGGGGGAAAAAACTGCATGTAAATATTGATGAAATCAACTTTTTGTATTTGCATTTTATTATTTTACGGTAAATAACGTACACCTTGAATTTGAAATCTAACGGTAGTATTTTACAGCAGCTGTTATACAAAGCACAGAAATCAGAGCATGGAGAGTATGTACAAACAAACTGATGTAAAACTATACAACTCACAGCAGAGGATGTTTTCCTCAGGGGCCACACTCAGTCAGAGAGAGACAAACATCGTTGCATGATGTTTTACTCACTGAGCATGAAGACTAAAGCTAAAAGTCGCTTTCCATGTATCATCCTTGGAATTCATAGTTTGCTGAATGTTAACGCAGTGTTCAGTCATGTCATATTAACGTATTCTTCCAAACCCAGCATTTGTACAGTATGTTTGTGACCGCAGCTTTGAAGTGCTCAATATCTATTAATATATTAATGGCACATATTTAATTTATACTTTTAATGTTGGCCAAGGGCTCGCATTTCATTCTCAACCCTACAGAACCCAGCTCGCCTCCATCTCCCATCGCCATTATGATTCTTAACTTTTTATTCCCTTCAATCCCACACACACATAAATAATTACTCCAGCCACACATTTCGCTTCACATACAGCGCCACTTTAACGTAGCGCACAGTGGGTTTATCAGAGCTTTTTTTTTTTTTTTGCAAAGAGAGCAGTGACACAAATATTAAACTTGCGAGCTGTAAAAACAAAATCAGCTGAAAGACGGTAAAATGCTCCGTACAGCTTAGAGGAATCTGTGTATTCATCACTAGGGGCGATTACATTACACATAGGAACTGTTTCTATTGTCAATATAAACTATCGATAATATCAGATTTAAATATAAGCTGGGACAATGCAGACGAGGTCTAATCTTGTTTAGAGAAGCCTTAATACATCACCAGTGTAATCTGCAGGGTCTAATGTGCAGCAGACAGTCGTAAGTGTAGCAGTCTGCTCTCAGACCATCCATGCATGGAAGCCTCGCAGGCTTAGTCTACCCTCTGTCTAGCACTGACAGATTGTCCTAGGCCTCACTCTCTCCTTCCTTCTCTCCCTCCTCGCTCTTCCAGAGTGTTTTTTATGCCTGAGGTCAGTGAGGCGACTGGCTGCCATGCTCTTACCTCTCCACCATCTGTTTGTAGCGCGGGATGTCTCTGGCATACAGCAACTTGTTGATGGGGGAGTCCTATGCACGGAAGATAAATGGAGAAATGTGTTCTGAATATCACATAAGACAGGTAATATATGCACCAGGTACAAGACAGCTTGAGGGCTCATTACTGCCGTTGTCCTATTATTTGGTTTTACACGTTTTACAAATTCCAATTTGTAATGTCCTACAATATTAATGCTGCACTTGCATTGTGATTAACTACCATGCAGTAAATTAACTCTCATTCCCGTCCTTTCCTTTATCCATATATACAGCGAACGTATTGTATACCGTGTAGTCAAGTCTTTATGGATAAGTTTGTTTAATAGCAGAGCCACAGCGGTGCAGAATAACACAGTGCCCCGGTGTGGTCAGCTCACCCGTCCCAGTTTGTGGTCAGCGATGGTGCAAGAATCCATAAAGGTCTGGGCGATGACGGACAACACAGCATCCACGTGGTCTGAGGTCTGCACGTCAAAGATGAACTGTGGGTTCTTAAGGATATTGATCCAGAACCGCAGCGGTAAACTGTTTGGACAGAAAGGAAAGAGGACGATATACGCAGGAACCTTCGGAAGATGTAACTGATCTAAACTGGTCTGGTACAGTCCGTGTATTTCAACTGTATCTTGTTGATTTTGATGAAACACAAATATGGTATATAAAACTGTTTTCCATATGTTCTGTGTGGGTGGGCTTTACTGGAACAAGATGTTCTTCAACATTTGGATGAAATTCTATTGGTGTGTGTTTATAACTTTTCTCAGATGGCAGCCCACCAGAAGTTGGCCTGTGACCCATTTCTTCCCTCTAGCGCCGTCTCATTTTACCCAAACTCCTTGTAAGCTGCTGCTGCTGCTGCTGGCCAGTTACCTGTTGGTTTTCCAGATGTGGATGGTCTCGGGGTCCGTGATGTTGTGCTGCAGGGCCTGCTCATCCAACAAGTCAAAAAAGTATTTGACAGCCAGAGGTACAGGACGACTGGTGCTGAGGATCGCAGTGAATAAATCATCCACAAACTTCTGCAGTGTGCCCTGAGGAAGAGCCGAGAAAGTGAAAGAGATGAAACGACAATTAAATAAAGAAAAAATGTTTCGATTAAAGCAGCACTCGACCGACTTCACACATGATCAGTTTATGTGCCATAAGAAGAACTGTGCTGTGAAAAACAGATGTATAATGTCCCTGGAGGAGCTTTGTCAAATCTGACAAAGTAACCCTGATGATTTTATAGTGATGTCATCAGGGTTATCTCATTTCATTGAAAGAATGTGGTCATGTAGGCAAAACCTTTTCAAATACGAGCCGAGTGGCACCGTTACCAATGGATACGATTCGCATCATGTCCGTTACCTTCATGGAGAGCAGTCGTGTGAGGTAGATCTCGGGGATCGCCTTGGCTCTCTCCCCGCCCCTCTCCCTCAGACTGCCCCTCCTGTGTTTGGGCAGCTCGGACTCCTCGCTGGCTTTCACCAGATGCCAGAGCCGCACTCCTCCCTCCTCCCCATCGTCCAGCATGGGGGTCTCTGGTAGGAGGGGACAAACAGTCGAATGAGTATATTTTGGTTAGCTCGATTGAGTACCACTGCAAGCTAAGAAAAATTAAACAAAAACTGAGGTCAAACTTAGGTTGTTTGTTCAGCTAAATTCTCAGTTTTATAATCATTATGATATTTACAGCCAAAAATTATGCAAAAAAGAAAAAAAGTGATGCTTATTTCACATGCTGCTTTTCACTTCATCCCATCCACTGAAACATAACATACTATATGTATACACAGTCAAACAGCGTCCTCTCCTGGTTAAACAGCTGACTGCATGAACATCTGCACTGATCATTTGCTCCAGCAGTAATTAGACCTGGATACAGCTGCTTATACATGCATGAAAAAAATGTGGATAAAAAAGCATCTACACTGAATTCAGTGTTTGTGACTAATTGTTTTCTGCTGCCATTTATACTCCTCATACATATATGAATAAGCTTAGCATCTCATAATGTGTATGTATATATATATATATATATATATATATATATATATATACACATATATACACTACTGAACTAAAAACTATTAAGGGTACACCTAAGGGTCGACCATGGACAATCACGCCACTATGGCTCCCTAGAAGTTCCTCTTTATATCTGTGTATATCTGAATAACACTAGTGTGTGTTAAATCTATAAGAAAAAGTGCAGGAGACTTACTTTCTCCGGGCATGTAATCATGGCTGTCATGGAGGTGATGTTTGGTGTTCCTGGGGACGAGGGCAACCGTTGCTCCATCGGGGACCTGCAATACACAGTTGCATCACAACTTTCAGACCGCGGGATACACAGCTTTCTTCTGCACACGCATGGATGAATATGTGTGTGTACTGTATGTTTGTGTGTGTCTTGCACCGACCTTGTAGTGCTGCAGTGTATTAAGGCGCTTCCACGATCCTTGTACAACTGATGTCAGATCCTCATCGGATAGGATGAGGTGACCTGCAACACCTGCACGCCACTCTGGAGGGAAATGTGTTTTTGTAACATCAAGCAAATGCGTATTTGTACAGATTTAAGACTCTGCTGTTACAGCACAGACATATATGACACATGTTGTTCCAAATAACAGAGGAAATAATCAATTTAACTTTTGATCTCTTTTATTAATTCAGGTGCACGTGGAAAGGCCTGGTATTCTTGTATGTTTTGAATATTCACAGTCAAAATGAAAACTCGCCCACAGGTTAATGTGACGTCCTGCCCACTTATCACTACACTCAGTTGCTGAGGAGAAGCGTGACTCACCAAGATGTAGTGAGTCAATGTGTGGCCTCTGGGAGAAGGACGTTCCCTTCCAGGTTTGTTCCAGGAGTTTCTCCTTCACTTGGGTGATGGTGTCGCAGTCCAAGACTTTGGCAGGAACCGTCTGGTTAGTCGTGCCTCCGCTGGCTGCCGCGGCTGGCATCACGACATTTAGTGTCTGGACAGATGAACAGAGGAGTTACTGATAGAAATGTTGAACTGTAATACATATACTACTCTGCTCTGCATTATTTCTGTTTCAGTGTTTGAGTGTCCAGCTGTGTACAGATGTCCATCCTGGTTTGAGTGAACTTTGTCAGTGTAATTTAGTCATTCAAATTTGAAATATATATATATTTTTAAAAGTGGTTCATAAAGTAAAATACAGGATTCGTTCAACTGTTCTGTTATTTTTGTTGTCTGGCACAAAGTTAGTGATATATTTTACATTTCCATTTTGTTTGGAATTAAAAAAAAGTGCTGGTAAAGGTAGAATTAACAGTATTAAAACTAAGTGCCAAATACACAAACTTAATGTCATCAAAAATATGGAAAAGAAAAGAAAAACATGTAGAAATGTTTTTTTTTTTTTAGTAATGTATACAATTGATTTTCTTGCTTGTATGGTCATGACTATAGATCAATATATAACAAACCAAACAGGAGACACAGACTTCCCCCCGCCCAACACTGACACTGCGAACCGGTGTGTGTGTGTGTGTTCTCACCAGTGTGCGGTACTCCACGTCCTCTCGGAGCAGCCGGTTGTCATTCAGCGTGTACTTGGCTTTTCCTGTCACAGCATCCACAGGTCCTTTGTCCACCTGGTGCTTTATTGCTCTAAACAGCATGTAGAAGGACTCCCCTGCCGATTCCTGGTCAGGCAGAAAGATGGAAGGTCAACAATGTCCTAGCACAACAACAACAACAACAACAACAACAACATTTTATTAAGAGACTTTAGATGAGTGTCCTGACCAAATGGTCTCTGTTGACCTCTGAGAGTGGAAGACACCGCAGTGATGAGCTGAATTTCATTTGTGTTGGTTTGACTGCAGAGTCTTTGTGACACATGTTGTAAATTCAGAGTGTTTCTAACTTAACAGATGTGTCCTTTGTTTATTATCAAATTATTGATTTGTGCAAAAAAAAAAAAAAAAAAAAAACAGCAACAAAGTCATAAGTTTTAGTAGGAAATAAAAACAACAAGACAACACATAATAATACAGCTGTAAAGACTGTTAGCTATATCATTAGTGGGTCTCCTCAATCAGGTGTGAACAGGATGAACATACCCTCAGAAAGGTGAACAGACAAATGGACATCCAGTTCGTCAGGAGCTTCTCAACCACAGATTCAGTTCTGGAGAAGGGAAAGAACATGTAAACAAATCATCTAAATACTTTAGTGTCTGTCTGAAAACATAAGGTCTTAACCTTGCTCTATATGAATGTGAATGTACGTCATGATTTGGCGCTATAGAAATAAAGTGAACTGAATTGAACTACTGAGGATAAACTTGATTGTCTTCCTCACCTCCTGAGCATCAGTTTGGGGTTCTTGGCCACGTACTGCTCCACTAGATCGTTAAGCAGCGTCTTCAGGATGTCTGTGAAGTACTCCAGTTTCCCGTGCAGAGCTACAGTGAGCAGAGAGGCCACGTAAGCCCGATCCCGGGGGGAAAAAGTCCGCTGGACCTCCAGAGTGTGAATAAACTGGAGAGACAACGGGAATAAGAAGATGTGAGTAAAAACCAACTTGTCTGCCTTTAACAGCAAGTCAATGGGAAAAGTGGTGTTTTTCAGTTTATACACGAGAAACAAAAAGGTTTTAACATCCTCAAACAAATCAAACAAAAACTGGCTGACCTTGGTGAGAAAGAGTTTACTGTTGAGCAGGTTGGACAGCTGAACCAGCCCTTGCTCCACAGTCTGCCGTCGACTCTCAGGAACGTCCAGATCTCGCCTCAGTGGTGACTCCTGGTGGCCTGGGAAGAAAATGCGCTCGGCATACGCCCGGTAATCCAGGAATGGAATCCCTGAACCCACCAAGTCACTGGACATGTCCATCATCTCTGTCATCAGGTCTGGGGGGGTGGGGTGAAGGTGGTGAATTAACAAGCCTCACTTTCAGAGCTGATGATATTTTCTAGAGGTTAGTAACAGAAGGTTGGGATCGTACCTGTGAACTCCTTCTTACAGCGGTCTCTCACACTGGTCTCCAGGTTCTCCAGCTGAATCTGCACCTTCTTATAGTCCCTCATGGCCTGTTTGCTCTTCCTCCTGACAAACACCAAACAACGCATAGGCAACATTTAGGTTTTACAAACTACTGTGTCAATAAAAAAATAACTTTTTTATGAATGAAAATCCCATTTTCAGGTAAAAAACCCACAGAAAAATTATAACCGGTTGAGGACAATCTGGTTAGGCAGAGGAATTAAAAGTGAAATAACTGAGAAGTGTAAGTGTTTACCTGTATATGAGCACTATGATGAGCACAATGAGAGCCACTATGGAGGCTCCAACCCCGACTCCCACCTGGGCCTCCAGAGGAAACGTGGACTGGGGCTGACTGTCATACTGCACCCGGCCCAAGGAGAAGTTCAGGTTCCCCATTCTCACCTGGAGAGCGCAGAGACGAAACGTGTTGGTGTGAAACAGTTAGAATTCAATGTTGAGACAGTTTAGTATGGCAAACACACACTGTTGTTCCTTTACTGACTAAACCATTATTCTCCATCTGTTTATTCTCACCAGGGGGTCTCTGCAGTCGGGTCACGCTGAATGCAAACGTGCACTGAGTTTGAATTTTCTCTAACATTCACTCACCGTGAACTCAGGCAGACTGTCCAGGCCATCCTGCTTCTTGCTAGCTGCCACTGACGGCTGCTGGGCTGGCGGTTCACAGTACAAGTGGTTGTGGGTCAGGGTCTTGACCGAACACACCCCCTCCCCTATCCGAGCCTCCACCTCGTGCTTGTAGATGGCTAGATCCAGGTTCTCTCCCTAGAAGAGGAAGAAACAACATGAGGTCCTGCAGGAGACTCACTCGCAATCCCACAATCAGTCTAATATTGGGAGTGGACAATGTGTTTTTGAATTTCAACTACACTAGAAGTGTCACATCAGTTTGATTAGTCAGAATCTGTTGTTCTAAACTCGGACCCTTACAACTGATCTTAGATCAGATCATCTGCACTATTCAGGGCGTGTTTGGGGAAGTGTCGGTAACTTTAACACACTGAGTAAAGAGAAGAAAGTCTCAGCTGTAGATGTATAAACGAGTATTGACACCCACCTCAACAGAGATGATGCTGCCGGGTTTGTGGTGGTACGGTTTGCTGGGGTCATTCTGGTTCAGCGAGTAGAGCTTCGGGTTGGACTCATAGCTGAAAGCTTCATTCCCCACAGTGCTGAAGTCAAAATGGAGGCTGTCCAGCAGGAAATGAACTTTGACCCCGGCTCTCCTGGCCTCTGGACCCACCGCCGGGGTCGGACACATGATGAGGGAGGAGCTGTTCACCGTGCAGCGAGACTCGTACTGGAGGAGAGTACAGGAACAATGAAATGATAAAAAACACACGCCATAGGATGATATGTTTATCTCTCTGTGTGATTATATATCCACACCTGTTTGACATGACAGAGCGCCCCCTCAGGACAGTCTGCGTCTGGGACGATCCTCCTCCATCTCCTCAGCGGACCCTGGCGATCCTGTCCTCTGGTCAGGCTTTCCTCATTCCTCCTACTGATGCTCCTTCTCCTCCTGGGAGGGAGAGTATCAGGAGGACTGAGGGTGACCCGCATTTTAGGCTGTTGGACCACATCCAGGTTCTGACCGGACACTCTGATGAGCCTGCCTCCACTGCACAGGAGTGACAGAACGTCTCATGTTAAGTTACTACTCTCTTTCTATTGTTCGTCATAGTTTAAGCGTTGATATGGCACACTGCCGCTTTCAAAAAACATAGTTGATTGATACCAGTATATTTTTGAGATTTCTCATTTTGAAACAGCGGACGCTTCATTCAATATTTAAATCTTCTGATGTGGCGTTGTCATCTCACAGGAGCCTTATTAACCGCAAATGCTTTTCTGCGCAACAAACAGGTTCCGGGTTTATACATTAAAGTCACTGGGAACAAAATGGCCGAGATCAGGGCGAGTCCAGCAGCATCAAAGCTGCCGCTACAGTTTTATATTCAGCAGTAAAAATCCAAATATGGCCTCCTCTGGAGAATCACAATATGCCTTTGTAGTAGAATTAGGGGGAATTTTCAGTTTTACATTTGCATTGGCACAGGTGTGGAACTTACAGATGTAAATAAAAGGTGACAAATAGTAGTGAACCATAAATTCAAGGCCAATAAATAAGTAAATAAGTAAATAGTGAGTGTATTTGGGTATAGGCTTATGTAGTTGTTGAATTATTCTCTTTGGAAGTTCTGCTTCACAAAGGTGGACTTTTTCCACTCAAGGTTTCAGGTTTCACTCAAATGGCCAATTAAAGAATAAAATATCATAAAAATGTGTTCAGGCATTTTCCAATAGTTAGATTGAGTTTGAGATATATATGTGTGGAATTTAGTTTAGTCCAGTGGTCCAGCTATTTTAAACATATAGAAAATTATCTTTCCAGAAACAGTGTCATCGTTACTCGGGACAATCCACACAGAACATAATGTCAACAGTGTTCAGTGGAAATAATAAAGAAATAGTCCTTATATAAAAACCATTAACAGTGCCCCCATTCCACCACTGCACCTGAGAAAGCTTTTGGACGGAGCAGCAGTCGTGATGTTGGGGTTGGGGGTGTAATGATACACCAGACCCTGCAGGTGGCGCTCTGCCCCACCAAACCGCACAGTGATGCCGTGTTCTCCAGTTCTGTTGCTGCCTTTGGTCAGACAGCTGATCTGATCCTCATGGATGTTCAGCCTGAGTGAAAAACGTTTTACATTTTTATCCAATTTAAGGAAATTTTCTCCCGCAAACGATCGTATAAAACAGTTGAATGCATCATCTGTTTACATGATAATGAAGTTCATGGTTAATTAGAGGCACTTACACCATACACGGAATTCCTCCAATCAGGACGCTGACTTCACTTGGGTGTCCAGTCCTCAGTCTCCGACCTCTGATGGTAAGAGACGAGCCCCCCGCCTTGGGCCCTCTCTGGGGGAAGATGCTGCTCAGTACGGGATCCTGATAATGAAGAGACGAGGATAAGAAGAAGAGAAACAAAGGATGAGATGCAAAGATGAAAGAGAGAGAGAAAAAAAAAAGTATAATCAATAATCTGATACTAAGCAGGGTGATTTATTGGCAAGATAAATAAGACACCAGGGCATTCTGGGAAACACTAGAGGGTTGCCTCACAGGCAGCCAGTAAAACAATTAATCTGCTTGTCACTTGGGCCAATTAATTAAGACTGTTGTCAAACCTACAGACCTTTTACAGTAATGTAATGTAGGAGATGAGTTGCAGCGGTCCACTTAACATTTCACACGGCACAAGCTCAAGTGAAACCTAATTAACAAAAGCACATCGGAGCTGTCGTTTCTTTGATTAGTCAGAAATCAGCAGAGAGCACTTTTTTTATTTCTTGGATGAACAAACGTGGACATTAAACATTTACATTTCTGGACTGTTAAAACCATTCATTCATTCTTGGTGCTTCCCTGAAGTTGTACTCGACTGCTGACAAATCACATTTGTATCACATTCTCCTAATGAGGCGGTTCAGGATTAAGTTTTTAAAGAATACCAAGGGGACCCCCGTCTCAGCGAGGTCTTGGTCCGTCTGCTTTGGTCCACACCCAGGAGTGATTACTGTGTTCTCACATACAGAACGTAACTGGAGCAAACTCAGGGGAAAAACATGCCAGAAATCAAAACAACTGCTGCCTGTGAACTGGGTTTAAAAAATACCCTGGAGATGTCTTTGTTTTCAAAATGCTTGTTTAATTGCTCCTGTGTAGTTATAAACTCCTGCAGGGCCGAGGCGGGCGAGCTGACAGGGTGTTTGAGTCATTTTTGGAGATAATCAGAGCGTCTACATGTACTTCAGTAACAGGTTGAAGTTGGCTTTCTGCTGTAACCTGATTTAACACCATGTAAACAAGGAACCCTGTTTTCCTATTTGCGGTAGGGATTTAGAGAAACGTGATTTCCCCTGATAGATTTCTATTTGAACAAGAAAAAATATGTGTAACTGTGTTTTAATGTCCCTCCCTAGACATATTTTAAACTATGTAAAAATACTCTGCTATGATTAATATTTTGTTTAACATGGTTTTCCAACCTAAAAAGTGACCCAAAAAAAAGTGAAACTGGGGCTGGAAGCAGATCTACGCTTACTTCCTCATTGAGATTTCTGGATCAGGCGCCACCTACCACCGCTGCTGCTTGTGCTACGCTGACAGGTGTAAGAGCAGAGAGCATCAAGACCATCAAGAAGACCCAGTCTCAGATGAGGAGTCAGACATATCAGAACAGTTAGCACAGTTAGCATCTTTTATTTGTTTATGTTGTTAGTTAGCTTGTAACTGGCAGTGACTGACACAGTGTTAGTGGTTGTGCTAATGCTAACTCTCATTATCTGTACTGTTTTGGGTTTATTTTTGCCCCGCCCCCACGAGTTGACAGGATTGGTTGGGTTAGGTTGTATGAGGTATGAAACCCTGGCTCTCTGAATCTGTTTTTATGAGACTGTCATTGTTTCACTGCAGTTCCAAGGTAGAAATGCACAGTCATGGCACGACTGATTATTTCTCTCATGTTTTGTCTTGTATTATATAGAAATTTCAAATCTTCATTGGAGGGTTTCTTTAAATCAGACAACTAAATGAATAAAAATCAGGAGACAGTGTCTTGTATCACTACTGCAGTTGAAAAATGTAACTATGTTCTCCCAAAATAAGGTTTGGGGTCAGAGGAGAAATCTGATTGTTGACCTTCTGCACATATAAGTAGATTTACAGTAACCAGGTGATTATGGTGCATGTGAAGGTAACCTAGTTTCGTGAGTGTACGTAAAACACACTGACTGCTGTGTTTACCTGGAAGCTGAAGATCTGAGCCGACAATCCGAGACCTCCTCCCCTCACTTTCACTGAGGCCTGGCCGCTCTTCTCTCCTCCGCTGCTTGTAGTCTCACACACGATCCTACAAGATAAAGACGTGAGGTTGTTACAGTTTTAAAAAAAAGGTGGAAAATATTTCACAAGCAGTGTATGTTCAGGTGTAGCGCTGCCTTGCCTGGAGGAGACTTCATATCTGCTGTGGATGACGCTGCAGGGGATCCCGGCGACTGTGACTGAGTTCTGGATGTCTTCAGCTCTCTGCCCGAGGTTGGAGCCTGAAATAGTCACTACTGTCCCTCCCTCTACAGGACCGGATACTGGGTCCAGCTGAAACACAAGAGGACCCAAAGTTTGAAATGTATATCCTGCGCTGTTCTTGAGTTACTGCATTAAACAAGATCGCAGTCCAAACACACGACACAGTCACACAGCACCACGCCGACGTAATGCCTCAGATAATTGTGCCATGAAGATGGGTGTTTAGTAGGGATTTGGTCAATATCATTCATGGAACTGGGTTTATGCTTGGCTGCAGTCACTGTATTGATAAGAATCTAATATAGTGTAAACATTCCCTCATTTATTTGCCTCTTCAATATTGTATGTTTTACTCCACTGCATTTATTTTACAGCTAAAGATATTACTTACTTTGCAGATTAAAGTTTCACAAACAAAACATATGATAAAGTTGATAAAAATGATAAACTTAATGACATATGATGCATTGTTACACATTTAAACCCAACAGTATATGTAGTAAAACGTCTCTCCCCTCACTCCCTGTCATCTCGCTGCTGTCTACCCAATAATAAAACACAAACAAATGATATTGGAGGGAGAATCAACGAAAACAAAGTCAACAGTAAAAATTCACTTGCGTGGCACAAAGTGTGGCCAGTTCGATGTTTCATTAGGTTTCATCCTGAGCTGTATTTTGAATGAAAAGGAATGAAGAGTTTGGAGTTGATGGATAAGTCTGTTCTGATATGTCTGAGCTTCACTGTGCAGAACGATGTATGTGTGTGTGTAATATACATATATCTGCTGAAGGGGAAAGTTTCTCTAATGCCTTGAATCAAGAGTTTGACCCACCAACAGGATTCTGTGACATCACAACTTCTCTGGAAGCCAATCGTGGTCCGGTATCAAACTTGCACGAGTGTATCGTGCTAACTTGAAGCCTCCAGTGTCATATACTGAGAATGGACTTTACAGTGAAGGAGCTGTCTTGTGACAAAATACGATTAACGTCTTGTATTTAGTAGTTAAACCTTTGAAATTAATAATATTTGCATATTCATAGACTGGATTTTTCCATGAGGGAGAAGGAATAACTGTCATTTCTACTATTTCTAACTCAGGAAATGATCCTTTTTGGTAGGAAAAAAAATATATCAGAAGTTATCATTCCACGCAGAGTATTTTTTTCCAAACTTACTTAAAATGAATAAGTGCAAGTTTTTCTCAACTCAAATAAAAGCAGTTCCTGGTAAGAGTTGGTCCATCTGTACATTCACATCACATCATCACAGCTGTCCAGACAGTGACTATTTACAGCACAAAAACACACACAGAACTATAATCACTATGTTTAAATCTACTATTTCTCTCAAAAGCAAAAAAAAAAAAGTGGTAAGAAATTCTCACAAAGTGAATGACAGGTGCAGGGCAGGTGTGTTTGATCTCATCGTTGCAGGAGTCCTGGTACACGCAACGAGAGCTGGCAGCCCCCCCACACCAAACACAGCCATACTTAGGGTCGGCAGTGCGACACCGGCTGCAGTCTGACCGCCCCACTGAACAATTGAACAGAGTCACTGCAACAAGGGAGAGAAAGAAAAACTGTGAGGATTTTATGTTAAATACGTATATATAAAATATGTTCCCATTACTACTGTATGTAAACACATGATGTCTCTCACATGCAGAAAAAACACGAGGACAAACACCCACCATACAGATCGTCGGCGCTGTCGATGAGGAAGTTGTTTTTCCTCCTCACGTTGATCATGGCTGGGTATTCCTCCATCCGGACAGAGTAGGCATACTGAAACACAGCGGTGCACAGTAAAAACACCATGAACACTGCATGTCACATAGTATATGAGCTGATGTTATGCACAGCCGTAGCACTTAATGTATGTGTCAAATGATCCGGTTATGAGAGATAACGAAACGCACTCATGCAAACACAAACATACAGAATCAAGACACGACAGTTTACTGATTTTTGTGAGTACAGCCGGCCACTGCTTCATTGGTCTAATACAGGACCGGTTGTGACCCGTTAATTCGTAGTGATTCTTTATGAATGCTACCACAAAGATGGAGTTTAGTGCATAAGATTGAGACAGACAATCCGATCAGCTGTCCATCTTCAACAGTTCATGAAAGCATATCCTTGTGTTGCTGTTGCATAATGGTGCCTCAAATTATGTATCGACAACTCATGAAAAACGGTGCATTTACTGCCACAGTCGGAGTCACGAATTTTACATTTCAAGACTGATGCATAAACGGAAGAGGATCTGGGTAGTTGACATGGGACTAGCAGCCACAGTGGTTAGGACGACAAAGAAAAGAGTAGCATCTAAAGAAATTTAAATTATCTGCTGAAAATCAGAGAACAATGATGCTGAAATACTGGACATGCTACTTATATAACGCTTTGTTTCTTTAAGTTTAAAAATGTCCATGTATGAAAAACTGAACATACAATCACTTAGTTAAAACACAACATTAACAGGGAGCTGTAAATTAATACATAGTGTATCCTTGTCGTTACCTCCAGTCTTGAAGACTTAAATCACATTGAGCTAATTGAATACATTCATTTTCTGACCTGGTGCGGTTGGCAGGTGATAAAGAAGACTGATGGCTGTGTGGCATCCGGTATCACGGAGGCATCCACCACCACTGGCTGGTTCTCAATGTCCAGCACACACTCGTAGTCAAAATTCTCATCCTGGATGAACACGACCACGCACACGCACACACACACGCGCGCACACACACACACTAATTTAACAAATTTTGACCTTTCTCAGGCGGGATACAGTCGATCATTTTTATTATCTCAAGACCACACTGTCACTGCAAGAGCTGCAATTCATATTTAGATAAAAAGAAATCCCTGTGGTCTTTTCTTTTTTTTGGCATTTCTGTAGTTTTTTATAGTGATAGTAGAGACAGACACAAAAGTCACGGGGGAGAAAGAGAGAGAACGACATGCAGCAAATGGTCCATGCTGCTGCGATGAGGACTCAGCCTTAGCGCACTCTTACCATAAATAGATAAATATTTTTGTATAGTAATCTCGTCATCCTTTAACTCCAACGTATAAAATGAACATGAATTCAACTTAACTATAGTCTTATTCTACTGAGGCAAGGTGCTGTTGAACCTAGGGATGGTTACGTTACCTGAAACAGGTTCAGATGTTGTCCCACCAGCGTGATTTTCCTCTCCACGTTGACAGGGAGGAGAGAGGAATCCTGAACTCTCTCCACACAAGGACATTCCTGATGATACATTATTAATCATTATAGTAAGACATGTCCACTAATAGGAAAAGAAAATGCAGCCATACGTTAAAGACCTACATCTGGATTCATTCTATCGTAAATAGCCAACACTATTTGGACACCTGTTCTGTGAACGTCTCATTTAATAACCATGGGCGAAAATGGAATTAGAAATATGTATTACTGTTATGCTATTAAGCCCGGTTCATGTTCCTGTTCATACCAGAGATGTTTGAAGAGGTTCAGGTCTGTGCAGGTCACTCAAGTTCTTAATCATGATCTTAACATATTGAGACGGTCCACATACTGTTGGTCGTATAACGTAGAGGATATAATCAAACTAAAATCATTTTTGATTTGGATTCTGTAAAGAAAGTTTAATTTTTCTCTATGAAAACAAAGGACTGCAAAGAAAATGGGAAACATAAAAAAAAAGTGAAAAACTAGGCAACAAAAACACGCCACAACAAAACGCACGAGCAAAACACAAGAAGAGACTCGACTTCATAAACAAAGGGAGAGCATGCTAGCTATCCCCTTAGCTAGTAGGACAAGATGTATGTTCTGGGTGTGTGTGACATTATCATCTGCAGCTAGTATTGAATGAGGTGAACAGGAATGATATGGGGAGGGTGGACAAGTCAATAAAATCTGTCCGTGCCTTGAATTTCTCAGTTCCATCCTCACATCTGAAATTACATTGATTGTGTGTCAGTCATGTCTTGTTGACAGCACAGCTAATAAAGATAGCTTGGCCCTCCAAATAGTATATAATGGGTTAATTATTGAGCTTTGGAGGTGGATACCTCTGCACTGACCAGGCTAACTGTTATAGGAAGGAGGAAACCAGAGGAAACCAGTTAAAAACCTCCTGAACGACCAACACTGAAGGAATCCTACCCAGCTGATTCTTGAGAGACCCTTTAGTGGCAGAAACTACATACTGTGCGTTTTGACTGTAGCTTCATATTTAACATACAAAGACGGAGGTGGTATCAAACCTCTCACCTGACTTTTCAACAAGAAAACAAATCTAGTTTTCTCACGGTGACCGTGCCAACATTTCTACAACTAGCTGCACACACGGCTTCTCCACTCACCAGGAAATAAGAGTCAGTCGAAGAGTCTGATTGGTAGTTTGCTGCGGAGTCAGAGTTGGGGTCATCAACCGTTTTAGGCGATTGTGTGTAGATGACCGAGTTTTCGCTGGCACCTTCAACAGATGAACCTGTTACAGAGTCCACCTCAGTCTCTCCCTCTGGCTTCTCCCACTCACTCAACCGCGGAGGCGAGTCGGCCTCTTTAGGGTCCTTATCGTCACTGATAGAAAGGTCAGTTAGAAGGGCCTCTTCGCTGGACGTAGTCGAGCTTACGTCGGAGGAAGAGCCCACCGCTTCGCCAGACAGATCTAAAAATCTAAGGTCAGAATCTACCTGGCCACTAGTACTGCTGGGTAATGTAGTGTGGAGAGTTTCATCAGTGATATTTAAGGTGTCCGTGTCGTCACCCTCTGAAAAACCTCTCGTGGTGGCACCATTTCCCTCTGTCGTTCTCTCTGCATCAGAAAGGGACCCGTCTACGGTGATGACATCCGTGTGGACGGTGGTGGCCTGGGTCCTGACAAAGGGGGAAGTTGTGGGCAGGGTAAGGGGTGCTGTAGATTCAGCATTAGGGGTGGTGTTAGGTGTCACTGTGGTGGCAGTTGAAAGGGCAGCTGCTGTGCTTGGGGTAGGTATTTCTGTGGGTGGTGGCTGTGTTGTTGTTGTTGTTGTTGTGGTTGTGGTTGTTGCTGCTGTTGTTGTTGTTGTTGTTGTTGTTGTTGTAGCAGCCCGGACAGTGGGGGGTAAAGGGGTCAGGTTTCTGGTGGGTGGAGGGATGGTGGGTGTTGGCGGTTTGAACTTGATGATGAAGTAGCACAAGTAGGCAAGCGAGGAAAGGAAAAGGGCAAGAAAAAAAGCAGGGGAGGAGACAATATTAGGATAAAACAAAAAGGTATGTAAATATATTAAGAAGCAACTTATGGGTGACATTAAGAAAAAGATTCATGGTAAAAATAAAAAAAAAAAAAAAAAACAATTAAAAAGGCAAACAGAAAAAAACAAACACTACACCAAACACAGCAAACAGACATGCACAGACTAATACGCACACCACGGTGCACAGTGCAGAGTGATCGATGCTTAACCAAACAAACCTAATGCTTTTAAGTTTCATTACACAGTGTTTATCTTAAATATACAACAAATACAACCCTGAAATCCACATGTCCAAATCCAATCAAAATCCTTCCTTTTCACACTTAAGGTGGACTCACGTTTCGGTTGTAGATAGTGACTCCTTGGCTGCAGGTGTGTTTGTGTGTGCAGAGATGCTGGTGGATGCACCAGTTACACCCCCAGCGGCTGCTAACACACCCTTGGCATCTTTGCAAAGCACAAAGCAGGGGTGCAGGTGGAACGACAAAACAAATCATGATAAAAATTAGTGACCGTAAGAATGTAATCTATATCTATACTTCTAGTACCACTACTATCTACTCTTTGCTGTTGTTGCACTTGCACTTCCTGTGATCTTTCTACTTTCCACTTGATATTCATACAGGCTGCTCTGTATCGGGAAGGAATAATTTAACTTGCAGTAAAGTCTTTAAATTATTATTTGGCAATCCTGAATTTGTCAAAACAACAATGCACTGCTGTAGTTATGAATGAAATATAATCTAAATCTAATCTTCAAATGTTACAAACTCAAAATAACTTATCAGACCTGCAAACCCACAATATATTTTGCTAGAGTAGATCTGATACTAAGTGTTGAGTGACGTGATGTGTTTGTGCGTGTTTGTGCGTGTGTGTGTGTGTGTGTGTGCGCGTGTGTGTGCGTGTGTGTGTGTGTGTGTGTGTGTGTGTGTGTGTGTGTGTGTGTGTGTGTGTGTGTGTACTCACGGTCTGCGTCCAGAGAGCTCCTGAACCAAGCTGCAGTTGTAGAAGGTGAATTCTGTCTCTGCCACTGTCACATTTATGAAACGCAGTGACAGGGTCACCATCACGAATTCTGCAATCAAACAAATCAGTATTATACATTATATTATATATATATATAATCTGACCAACCTTTCTGCCATAAAAGCATTACAACGCTGCTTTTTGTAAATTTCCAATTTGTGATTTGCGTTACAGATTTAAAAACGTGTTTCTTGTACCCAACTATTGTATGATTTGTGTATACTGAAGAAAATGGACCCATTTGCTATAGTTGCTGACCAAGTACAAAGATACTCACCATCTCCATGGCCAATGGGGGGAAGACTGCTGGCATCAGGGGTGGAGCATGTTACACCAGTATTAGTGAGGGACGCAGGAGTTTCTGTGTCCTGGAAAAAGCAAGAGTAGAACTCTCTCTTTCGTAGACTGGGGAGGCCCTCTACTGACACTGTGATCTGTGGGAGGGGAAACAGAGAAAGAAAAATAAGAAAAAGATGGAAACGGAAATAAGGCTGCCCCCACTACACTAAAAGGGATTGAATATTTTTGTAGGAGTAAAACTGTGTAATGTGTAAGCTGTATGAATTCTAGACAAACTACGACATCAGGCAACAGGTTTTGCATGTACTGCCCACTCTCCCTCCCCCAGCATTACATCAGTTTTCTCCCCGCGGCTGATGTTGTAGAGGCTGAGGTGCTGAATACTGAGGCACTGCTGCGTCTGGTTGAAACTCCACAACCACTGACCCTGCAGAGCCCCTCGCTGGCACTCCCAGCGCTGACCACACCTGAAATAACCACAGAGAAGTAAGGCAGAGAAATTGGCAGAGTGAACGCATGAGAGCACTTCTTTCTTTTTTTTTTTTAAACAACACATGCACACTGACACACCTTCCCTCCAAGACACACCAGCCACAATAGGGATCTTTGGCAGACAGACAGGACTGACAGTCCAGGTGATCTCCACATTCTGCCACTGGACGCTTCTCTACCTGGAAACGACAGAAACGTGAGGGTCAGTATTCAGAGGCATATTTCTGTGGTGGATACCAGTGGTACTTGTCTCTTAGTTCCACATTTCTGGTGTTGTAGACTACTGAAGCACAAGTTCAGTTAAATGGTTTTTAAAATATTAAATCGTAAAAGGGCTGCTGCATTATCAATAATATATTTTTCATTTTTCAAACTCACCTGCTAAATTCTTAACATGATTGCTCAGCTCACTCAGTCAGTGTTTCTATAACCTTGTCATAAGCAATTCAAAGAAATCTGAGTCCTTCACTGAGACCTTATAAAAGGACCTTTAACGTACCTAAGAGCGTCTTGGATTTCTATGATTGCCAACCACAATGTTATCTTACAAACTGACTGAGTAGGCTGAGAGAACTTGAGAACTTTTATGTGTTGCTCTCTTTTTTTTTGTTGCTTTCATTGTTTGCAATAACATAACAAATGACATAATATCAAATGACCACTAATAGATGATAATCAGAGGGCTAACTAGCTCACCCGGATAGCTACAGACCGCTACAGACAATTTAATATCAATGAGTGTGACTTACATTAGGCCAAATTGTGCGGCTGAATGAAAAAGTAACATTAGCCTTCTAAACCATCCAAATTAAACTTTGCCATACTTTACTATAGATAGCTAACCTATAGTTAGATTGTCTCAGCTTCAATTTTAACCATGTATTTTTTCAGAAAGGTTACTAATTCCTGTGTTAAGCTCCATTATTCCATAATATTACCTGTTTATGTTACCTTTTTTGCATCTTGCCTCTTACAGGGTGTTAGCTTAACTACAACTTAGTGCTCTTGCAGCTAAAGTACAGTCTATCATGCTAGTTAGCTAAAATTAGCGAGGCTCGCTTATAATGCCAGCTTTTTGTTCCAACGCTATCTAGTCCTAAAAATATGAATGTTGAATGTAACTTGAGGCTGCAGGTCCACATTTGAATTAAGATGTTCAGTGGTTTAGAAGTGACACAACCCATTAAATGTGTAGACCAGCAGTTTCCCAAATCCATTTATCAGCTTCTACAGCTACCCACACAGAGACACTCTATAGGGAGTGTGCCAAGACAATGGAGGCCACTTTCTCTGATCAATACGATTGTTATGTCTGACCTTACACCTCCTGCTGACTGTTGTACCCATCACAGTGGGGTTAGTGACCTTTGACCTTGACAGCCAGCTGGCCTCTCTGTTTTCTTTTATGCTCTTTGCCTCTTATTCTTTTATCCTCTTTTTCAGTGAGAGAGACGCAGCTTGAGGAAGTATCAAAGCCCGAAAAACTCTGACAGACAACATTGTGTGACGATGAATGACAAGCCATGTTCAGTCTCGTGTATGGAGACATCTGGGTGAGGGGCTGGATGGACAGGCTCACCAAAACGGCTACGGCTGTCTATACATCTGTTGAGTAGTTTTAACGTAAAAACACATGAAACCTGTGAAAGTTTACTTGCTAACATTGACTGCTGGATTCCACATTCTGCTTATTTATATATTTCACAGAAAATGATACTATAACTCCCTAAAACTGTTTAGTTGCATCCTTTGTAGACTTACACTAGTTTTGGTCATGATGTAGATGTGTGCTCCATTCTGATCCAATACAAGGTCACTGTTAATGGGTGAGTTAGGATGGATCGTTGTGTTCGCATATACCTCCACCGTGCCATCCTGGCCAAGATAAACCTGAAAAACAGAAGACGATTCAGAAATTGTGGTATATGTGACATATAATAAATATCACTAGCAAAGGATTTGTATCTTTAGACTGGCATTTTTAGACAAAAGCGGCATGTGCTGCAGGACTGAAATGAAGGGCTGTCAAAAAACACAAAAGGAATATCTTCTTCAGCTTACAAATCAAAAGCAAATCAAATCACGCTTGTGCAGGATCGCAGCAGAAGTGGCCATGAATGTGATTACCACACAGTCAAATCTAATATGAAGCACAGGAAGACACCTCTGGCTTAAGTGATTCCCAGGCCTTCAAACTCTCATGTTACCCTAATGTTAATGAGATTAGCAGAGGTTTTTCATGCTTCTTTCCATAAAGCTCTCACTTGATCACTGTGAACAGCATGGAGAATCAGTTGTCCCATTAAGAGGATACACTCAAAACATAATGGCATTGGGAAAGATGCTCTGTAATGCTTGGTGACGTACACATTTCTGCTGTTTGTTGCTCTGCATGTCGTATTTAGCAAAGAATATGATGGTGTATTAAAGGATATGTTGTATTTTTAAAAGTCTATCTTAAAACAACACCCAAATGCCATTATGAACACTATAATCCTTCCCCTTGAAGTGATCCTTTCATTCAATTTCTATATAAGAGGCTTCACCACTCTGATATAGGCAAACCAAGCTGAGTATCTTTCAAAGTTCCCACTTTAAGTTTCCTAAGACAGTATTATGTTGTTAAGCTGTGGGGGAAGGAAAGTAACACAAACTGTAAATGTTGTACTTAAATAACTGTAATTTTCAAAGATTCTCAGGTTGTTCGTGATTAACCCTTAATCAACAATAAGAATTTTGACCAATTAATACCATCAGTTAAACAGTTAAAACTAACCCCAGAGCCTTTCGAAATGCTGCTATTTCTGAATAAAAATGAGTAGACAGGCTGTCCGCTAGACAGAAAAACATACAAAACCCTGAAGAGTAAATTAAAGCACCACTCGGACTGGATTTATTTCTCTAGGAGAGGTGGGGTGATTTGGGAGGAAGGCTTTTGTCTTTCTCTTTTGGCTTTGTCCTGCTGAATGTCCATATATATTACAGACCATATCCTGCTATTTCCTGATGGTTACGATCCCATCCAGACCGATGAGTTAAATTATCAAGGAGCACAGTGAATATTTTATTCCCCTTGTAAAGTTAACATGTTAATTAGGGAGCTTTAAGGATGCAGGCAGGTGATTTTTTTTTATTTATTTTTTTCAACCTTTGGACGGAACAAGACTGGTTGTTTCCCCCTGCTTTCAGTCTTTGTGCTAAGCTAAGCTAATCGTCTCCTCGCTGTAGCCTCATATTTAACAGAATGTGGTATCAATCTTCTCAGGTATTGCTCAGCGAGAAAGTGAAGAGGCACGTTTCCGAAAATGTTGAACTACTCCTTTGACTGGACACTTCTGTGCACGGACTGAAACTGTGCTGCGATCAACTTTGTGACACTCATTTTGTCCCCAATTTGACTGACCATCCCAAACACACACACACACCCACACACACACAAAGTCCTGTATCTGGACACTGTGGAATTTGACCTGCTGTGATACGATAATCCTGTTACAATAGCTTACTTGAGATGGCTACATGGGGTGCTGCTTTGATCTGCTACCTAAAAGTACCGTGTCTGACTCTGATGTCGCACTCTCTCGCTTTCACTCACACGGCAAAACAGACCTAATAGACGATAACCAACTCCTTGAATACCTCACGTAAGAGCAGAGTTATGTCTGCAGACCTCTTATCTCAACCGCTACATGTGATTATCAGATCTATGCAGATGTTGTTCTAAAAGGTGGTGACAGGGCAGCTGGACATTACTGTAAAAAGCTGCAATCAGACCTCAGACAAACAAGGTGAGACCCAAATCACAAATGTATTTTGGGCAACACAATCCACCAATCCTTCCAAAATAAAAAAATAAAAAAGAACTCAACTATTAGCTCCCAAAAAATGCATCAAGTTCAAGTTTCCAACAATCACATACTGCAGTCCACAGAACAAAAAGCAAATGTATTAAGCATGGGATCATGCTGGTATGCAAGTCTGTGTGTGTTGGAACGCTGTGAATGTCAGAATGACTTGAATCTTCCAGGCTGTAATCACATAGTAATGCAGAGGTATATGGGAACCAGCATAGACTTGGACAAATAAAAAAAATAAAAAAAGGTTTAAGTGGTGTGAGGTGTGTTTGCTTTGCTGGGAAATGATTCATAGATGAACTGAAAAAGTGCAGATGGGAACTGCCTCAAGGGCAGGGCTGTATGGATGACAGTATTAAGTAAGGCCTACCACATGTGTGGTTGCAGTGACTGGGAAATTAGGAAACTACCATAATAAGATATTACCTAATTGTATAAATATTCCCATGATACACAGATCTTTGTTATTCCTGGGATGCGCTGTTGAATTGTCCAGGGCGTCTCCCTGCCTGGCACATGCCAGAACAGGCTAAAGGGCGTAAAGAAACTGGCACAAAAATAAAAAAAAGGATTCATGACAGCAATGTGATGAGCTACCTTGTGTAGAGTCCCTCTGGAGTCTCCCAGGAAGGCGATGCTGTGTCCGTCTCTGACACTGACGGCCACAGCGGTGAGACGGGCGGCTGAGGTGTGCCACACGGCCTTGGCCTCCAGCGGCGCCCGGCTCGCCATCGGACTAGGGGTGTGGTCAGAGCCGCAGGGATACGCCTTCAGGGTATTCTACGGAATTTAGCCACAACGGAAAAGGTTTCGTTAGATCGGTTTGTCCCTCCATTCGTCTTCCATTCCTTCCTACCACTGCCTTAAGAGTCACTGAATCCTCTTAATTCTTCATAAGAGGATTGCACCGTAGGTTCAAGCAGACTCATTCAGATAAGCCAACTTGCTCTTTTGGTCTGGCAAAACAAGCGCTCCAAATCCTGCTTTCCAGTAAGTCTCTGAGCTCTGGCTCCAGATAATTGGCCCTGACGGAGGAGGCAGAATGGGACATCTTGTTTTGGTCTACTTAAGAGTTTGTTTATTAAAAAAAAAAAACATGAGCTTGGGGACTGTGATCTAATACATCATTCTTGTCCACTCGTCTGTCAATCATCCCTCTGTTTTTCTTTCAGCATCTTCTTCCTCTTCAGTCTTCCTCCCTGTTACTCTCTGTGCTACAGTCTGTCTATTCCCATGTTTCTATTCACCCCCCCCCCCCCCCCCCGCCTCCTTCCTCTCTCTTACTCTCTGTCCTCTTATGTCAGTGGGTTTCAAAAGAACTCCAATCCTTCCTTGTCAGTGCTCATTAAGCAGCGGCACAGCTGATTCAGGGTTAGTTTGGTTTATTGATCCCTAACGATCCCATTAAATGGTTCTGAGGGCTGACGGGACCTGAGCGGCTGCAAGGCAGCGGGGGGGGGGGGGGGGGGGGGGGTTCACTGGAGGGCTGCAGCTGGGCAAAGCTACTCCTGGTGCATCCGTAAGGCACTGGGCCTCATTACAAGACTTCCAAACATCCATTATATATATATATATATATATATATATATATATAGCCACAACTTCTTCCTGTTTCTCAGCGTAATCTTGCCGGTGAAGTGATCCCTTGTTTTGCCTTTCACTGAGTCAATATATGTAAGGTACAAGAAGACAGCAGGAAATAATACATAATGATGTATAGCCCTAATGTGTGTACTATAAGGTAATTATCCATGCTCACAAAGTAGAAAACACTGTAGCACGCAATTCACCTAAGGGAACCAGAGAGAAACGGTTATTGAAAGAATCACTGTTTGAAAATCTGCCAAATATTTGCTTTTCTTCCATCAAAGAAAAGGTGAACTTCAACATCAGGTGGATGTTGAAAACATTTCCCGTGTCCTTACCAGGGGCAAGTTGGCACAGCTGGACTTGACCTCGTACTCTATGTAGGCCACTTCCCCTCTTCCCTCCACCCGCCCATCATGGGTGTAGCAGAGGTCACGCGTTGAGTCGATGTGCCTGTCGAGCTCATCCAGAGGGTAAACGCACAGGGCCGAGGCATCCAAGGGACTGTTGTTTGTGGAGCCGACATGGGTGGAGAAGACTCCCAGCAGATCCTCGCCTTGCCGGCCCGCACCTTGTCCCACCTGTTGCAACAGAGGCGTGGGAAAGAGTTGGGAAAGTTAAACACAGCCGGTATCAGAGGAACTATTGTGAAAGCATGAGTTGAAATTCATTCGCTCTGATGAAAAAGAAACTCCATTATTTCACTATTTTGAGTTAGTGCTTCCTACATGATTTCCAAGTACTGATATATTAATATGATTTGGAGGAACATATAAAAGTAAAGAAGTACCTGGGCAGCTTGGAGCAGGTTGTACGTCCTTGAATGAGAGCTTGAGGATTGGCAGACAAGAGGAACTTCCACATAGGAATAGTAGGAGGTGTCATCCAGGCACACTCGGGCAGCATAGGTCCGGTACTCCCTCGATGCAGACTTGATGTCACGGCGGTAAAACAAGAAGTACACGTATGCGCGCCGAGTGAACGACGTCACAAAATGGTGGTCGTACTCTGACAGACGCCCAGCTACGGCCAGTTTAGCTGTCTCCTCGTAGGAAAAGATGGGTTCTGATGAAAGGTGGCGGGTAGAGATGGGTGGGTGGCTGGCGGTATAACCCCTACCCACATACATTACTGTCCTACCGCCACGAAGCCCCACCACCAGCCCCACGGTCGACACTGACGGATCATTGGCCGCAACATACTGTGTATCCACGGGCCTCTCGGTGGAGAAGAGAACCTTTCTGATTGATGACAGGCTGCGTTTCTGGCAGGTGCCCTGGTGGACGCTCCCGCAGGTGATCAACTCTGACGCCTTTGGATCCACCAGCAGTAATTTATTGTGATTGCTGGTTCTCCTTGCCTGGGGACAGTTGAGTTCAGTGACCGGGGGAAGGCAGTCTTTGCTGTCACTGACCGGGCCCGTCATCTCCTCTTGTTCCAGTCGCAGTCCATCCAGTCCGTCCAGCTGGAAGAGGTGATCCCTGGCCCCCACGTACACCTTCCCCACGGAGGGGTCAGGGTGGAGCACCAGGTGCTGGAATTCGGTGTCATTTCGGGAAAAACTGGGGTAGGAGCGACGATGGGCAGAAACAAAGACGATGGGGATGAGGAGCGAGAGCAGGGTGGAGTTCAGAGCCTTCCCATGTAGCATGGCAAATATTCTGCCGGGAAAAACAGAGCAGGGTTACAGGCCTGCAAGAACAGATGTTTGAGGTTAAACAGCAACATTTAATAGGACTAAAAGCTGCTTCCATGTAGTTGAGTACAGTTACGAGTTAAAGAGTTTTAGAGAGCTTAGGTTAAGGCTGGGAAAAATGTTAAGATGTGGGGAGAAGCTCTTAAAAATTTAAGCTAGCTTTTTCTTTCTCACACACACACGATTCAACCATAACAGATTTTATTCAACAACAACTGTTAATATTCTAGATTTTCTTATGTCAACAAATCCTATGAAAACCAACCATCAATACTAACAAGTATTGTCTTGCAGCCAAAGCCAGACATCCACTGCTGAATAAAATCTATCAAAAACACTTTAATGAGCCACACTGTTGCTCCGGAGGACACGCTCCTTCATTACCATGAACAGGGGGCTGTAGTTCATTGTGACTCAGTCCCATATGCACAGTCCTAGTGGTGTGAGTTCTTGCTAACAACCAAAGCCGTTCACAACAAATGAACTATTTACTCCTGCTTGTGTAAAGTAGGAAATTATGTAGTCTTGTCTCAGGTAGTCAGTTGGTTTTGGGTCTGAATGCCACAGACAGTCTTGGGAAGTTGGAAAGTGTTGAGACAGATGTTGGTTTGTCTTTTCATTGGATTTATTGACCAAAAGAAAAACACAAAATATTGCCAGTTTTATCATTTAAACAGAGTTGTAAAAGTCCAAATACACGGTCGTGAAGAAAAAAAAACCCTCACCATCAATGTTCTTTGTTAAGCTGAAGACTTCCTGCGCCTGATCACCTGGTATCATATCCCATTCCTTTCCTCTCGACCTGTAAATGATTATCAATCTGCAAACAGAGAAGACAGACTGAGACATGACTCACAGACAGATGACTCTCTTATCGGATTATTCATCAAAATGTCACAACACCTAATACGTGATTACACACACACACACACAGTGTTTATAATTTTACACACCATACAGACTGTATTCATTGGATTAAAACACCAGCGGCCGCAGTATCGCCTTACAGCTGCAGCATTCAAAACAACAACTCTCATTTCCCATTTCCACAGCCATCACTCAACACCTCTGAGGAGAGTGGTTTGCAGACACTGAGAGCCTTCACATTAGAGATAAAAACCCCTTTAATTATTGAAGAGGCTCCTCAGACCTTTCACTGACCTCAATGAGAAAGGTCACATAAGAATAAATAAATAGCTCTGTACACCACAGTGTAGGGAGCAAGCTCTAAACTGGGCACATGTAAGAGCTCTGCAAGAATTAGACACACACATTATTATTTATTTTGAAACTGAACTTAAGCTTTCGGTAAGATTATTCATGCCCCACATCCCTGCTTAATGACAACGCGTAGAGAGTGGCTATGTCTCAAAAAGTGTGATATTCAATATTGTGCACCATTACTTTGCTGTGTGAATAGATTGCTGAGACATTACACATGCAGTGCCATCTCACCTAACTGTCTACCCCCTGGGGCTGCAATCAGGACAAAGACAAGGCAGGGATGAAAGGGAGGAGACTGGGAATCTGTGTGTGTGTGTGTGGGTGTGGGTGTGTGTGTGGGTGTGGGTGTGAATGTGTGTGTGTGTGTGTGTGTGTGTGTACATAACCAGGGGCCATCAAGGAGCAGGTGCATGTGTCTTAGTATGTGTCTGGTAAGTGGGTGAGTGTGTCTCAGGCCTCCTGTTTACTTATTCATGAGCAGAATAAGAAGTATAATAAGTAATAACCTCCACGCCCACTGTCAGAGGGTTTGAGTTGAGTGCGCGCGCGCGCGTGTGTGTGTGTGTGTGTGTGTGTGTGTGTGTGAAGAGGGGTGGCCATTACACAGTCTATTAAACAAGGCTGAAAATTCACACAGTCCTTTGAGACAGAGAAGAAATAGTCTTTATGAAATATACATATATATAAAACAAACCAATGCTTTGTGTCTCATGTATTATTGAGTCAAATCTGGTTAAGCTCTGAGATACAAGTTCTTAAGCCTCTTAAGGGAGCGCAGTTTCTAGTAGGTCGGTTGGTCAGTTGATCAGACTCGTTCACACTTTATCAATCTTATATCTATTCATTGGATTGCCATGAAATTTTGTGCAAACGTGATCCTCTGGCTTTTCATTTAGCGCCACTAGCAGGTTGATTATTTTTATCTTTAGCGAAATGTCTCTTTTGAATGGACTGACATGAAATGTTTTCCAGGATGTTCTCAGGACGAACTGTTGCAACTCTGGTTATAAATTTTCATCTAGTTCCATCATCAACTTCCTAATTTATCCAGTATGATCAAATACCTGCAAAGCTACTATAGCATGTGTTCGAATGGTAACATGACAAACCAAAATGGCTAATATACATCATACTAACATGCTCACACTTATACAACCCTGTCTCCTACATTTAAAAATCTATATACAACTAATCTGCAACAGCAAACATGAGTTGTAGGAAACTTTATCACTGGCTGATTATATTGATTTACAACAACGGCCCTTTGGTTAAGGTCAGGGAAAGATGGTAGTTTTGGTATAAGACAAATATGTCGTCTGTGAACATTTTACTGATACGCTCAGCATTCATATATTTTTGAAATAATAATTTTGTAAATTAACATTATTTCCTCGTGTTAACAGAAGACGTTATCTGCTTGTAAACGTATTGCTATTCATTTTTAGGAGACAGGGTTGAATGACAATGCATGTTAGCATTTTGACTGTGAGCATGTTAACATTCAGCTCAAAGCAGCTAGCACAGCAGCTGCAGACTGATGGGGCGTATTTACATTACAGCAGCAAAGCAAGCCTCTCGCAAATCCTGGTGGTGCTGCAATAAATGGTAAATGTGTCTCGACATGAGGCCAAATTGTTATTGTACAGTTTTTTGGAAATGCACAAACACAAGTTTAATTTTTGTCCATCTTTCAGTTCAAGCAGTGCTCTGTGATTGGTTGCACCCACAATGGTCAGAGGGCTCAGGTAAAAGCTGAACTCATTTGAACTTTCGACAAACCCCTGCTACACTTGTTATGCCGTGGACATGCACACAGAGGGTGAAGCGCACACAAAGCTGTTTTTCCTCAGTGTTGTGAATATGCCTTCAGTCCTCAATCCCAGATCTTAAAGTGCAATCTACAGGATAAGGCAAATGCTAAAATATAGCAAAACGCACAAGCAGAGAAGAATCATAAAGTCAGAAGACTCATGCAATAATGTCAGTTAACAATAACTATTAAACTTGCTAACATTACCTAACATCAACCACCATACTGGTCATACCAGACCAAGTAAGGCTGTAGCAGGAAAACCCCTCAGTGTATTACAATGAGAACAATGTGTTTGTTGCAGTATTTCATTAGAGGTAGGAAGACTTCTAATATATATAATAAAAGTAGATGTCAGAAGACAGTTTGCTGGAGTGAAATTGATTTAAGCCCCTGACAACAATAACTACAGCAACTGAAACTAGAGGTTTATTTCTGTTTCACAGCTGGATGCAATTAGATAACACTTTCTAAAGCAAACCTACTTCCATTCAGTAGATTCAATTCGATTACAGCTAAAAACAGTCACTGTGTCCTCGTCCTGCCTCTGTGACAGAGCCTGGGAACAATTCTAGACAAATTCTCACTGCTACTCAGAGCAGGCGTCCTCACCTGCTCTTTGACCGGCCATCATGGCGCGGTCATATTATTTATAGCCTAAAGTGACCCACATCACCATGGGAACTTCCTCTGACCAACCAGCAATGATGGCTTCCTACGAGCTACCATGAGATCAGACTGGATGACAGTGGTGTGGGACACAGCTGAGATGGAGGGGAAGAGCAGACACACGAGAAATAAAGCTGTGGTTGATGTAAACGAAACAGGGAAAGTCCAATCTGGAATATTTCTCTTGACATCTCAAGACCTTTTATGGCAATGCATCATTTTCACCTCATCAATCAAGTAAATAACCACTCTGCAACTTAGATTGCTCTTTAATTGTGAGTGACGGAAGTTTGTGGGATTCCAGGAGCATAAATCAGCAACTTTTAAGCTGTTTAAGCCAGAATAAATGCATTAAAAGTTCAGATCCTGGAGGTTCACCATCTTTAAACCTTTGCCACAGTCTACCGAAAATGAAACATCTACTTTTCCTCTTGAGGTGGAAGCAGTTTCGTGGTTAACACAAACATTACCGGCACCCTTCAGAGGAGCAGAGGGGCGGTTTCTCCACAGTTCATCACTTTGTGTCTGGTATGCAGCGTGTTCGACCATGGGGCACAGTCCAACAATCTATAAATAACCTCTGGTAGCCCATTAGGCTGTCAACTTGGGGAGGGGAGATGGTGGTCGCAAAGGAACTGTGGAGTAAATTTTCACATGCAAGTAAAGACATAAATAAACATGTATGAGTGATTTCCTTAGAGTTGTAGTCTTGTCACGGTGGAAACAGGACTAAACTCTCTACTTAAACCCAGAATACGACTTTCTTTTAGCTGCTGATGGCGGGGGGGGGGCTTACCCATTCGAATCAACAGTGCGTGTGTGTGTGTGTCACCAAGTGTATTTATTGACTTCTATAAAACTCCTCAGAATGTGGTCCCATCAGTGAACTTTTGCCCCAGCCATTCCTATCTGACTCACGTTCTTCTCTCTGTCCATGTTAATTAATCATTGAGAGAGTGTGCTGCGCAAGTTAATTTCTAAAGCTTCTAATGAGCCATGACAGCCCACTGAACGCCTAAGACCTCATAAAATATGTGGGGTCAGCAGCACGGCGACAGTGCCCCCACATCGGACCCGGAGCCATTACTGCCTTGCATTGTTTTGTTCTGGTGGGTCGGCTGGCGTCTCGCCCGGGGGGCCCCAGACTCTAGCAGCGCTTGCATCTGTGGCTCCCATCCAGAGAGTACAGTAGAGAGAGTAGCACATAGGGTCTGTTTGAGATCAGCGAGGCCTTCAATGACAACACACAGGATACCACTGAGAAGATAAAGAACAGGCGCGCGCATTTGCCGGTAAACACTTGTAACTGATTTAAAAGTAGGGAGTGGAAAGAGTTGGCATATGTGTTTGGATGACGTTAATGACACTGATAGAGTTACGCAGAGAATAATGTCGCTGAAAAAGCCTGAAAATCCAATTCTCTGGGGGCCTTCGCAGGAAAAACTGCAGTTTGCTGTGTTTTCTCCAGTAAGTTTCTCATGCTGAGGGAGATCGCTGATAGAGAAGACAACATAAATAAAGTTAAAAAAAAGACACAAACACACTCTAACATGATGTTTTTCAGTAACAGACATCTAGCAAAGACACTGCCAGTGCAGACGCTCTGCTCGCCACAATCACTGATCTCTGTGACGGTGAATTACAGAGTGTAAACATGGCGGTATTCTCTTTTTCAGCTCTGTAAGTACATGTGTAGCCCAGCTTGGCTCCGCATCGCTAGGTAAATGTAATGAATGTAAACACGCTGTTACAGATCACATCCATCTAGTGATGCGGTGGTGCCATCAGTGGATGAATTCTGACGCTCAACTATAAATCAAAACCTGTGCTGTGAATATCTAAGGCTGGTAGGGGTTTCACAGAATAGTCGACTATTCGAATATTAAAACCACTAGTCGACACTGTGCATTGCTGTAGACTAATCGTTCATCTGTGATTTTAGCACGGTGCAGTAATAAAGCAGTGGCATCTACAGCAGATATGCAGCCGGGGGCGCTGTGGGTATTTGCTGTTGTAGTTGTAGTTGTCGACAAGTCACACGTGATACTGTTGGGCGCTAAAGCAGCAGAAATGCAGCGAAAACAAGAGGCAGAGAGAAACATGACTGTACGCCCCGATGCTCGACAGTCAACAGTGTGGAAATATTTTACCAAAGCAGATAAACCCGTCAGCTGCAATATATGTAAGGCTACTCTAAAGTACCACCAAAGTACCAGCGCTATGCATAACCATTTGAAGCTAC